>NW_028300418.1:1038614-1193614 GCF_049724085.1 Artemia sp. Qi Xiang Cuo | reverse complement strand
CTCAATAAAAATTTTCAAACTGAGGAGATTCACCTAATCACCTTGGGTGGTTGGCTTTTGTTTTGATTCCAATAGATTCCCAATCATCACAAATCCAAGTGTCATTATAGCTTCATTTTAGTTGGTAAGATTTGATACACAGAAAGCTGATTTTGTCGACCTTCAGACGCCGGAAGTGAAGTGTCTGTTTATGAAAATAGGTGACTGCTTGTCTGTCTCTGAGACAGACAAACAAAATTGTAAATTGTAAAACAGACAAGCAAAAATTGTAAATTGTCATATGTTTACGGTAATTTTTTCCCTGAATTCATGGAAAATAAAAAAAAACTGTTTTTTTCACTATAAATCATGACTTTTTACTAGTTTTTACTAGATTTCGGGAAATTTACTAGATCTTCTAAATTTACTAGATTTTTTTTTACTAGATCTAGTAAAATCCTACTGACGGTGGCAACCCTGGGTGAGATATGGAAATATCAAACTGCCTATAATTTATATACTGTGGTTCAAACTTACAGTTTGTATTGGTTTTGATGTTGAGCGCAAAGACTCTGATTTAAAGTTCTAGAGAGATGTATTAAAGTCTTCATTTCATTTTTAAAACCCCCGCAAATGGGAACACCACCAAATGCAAATGTGAAACCCAGCTTCTGTGGAATCATAATGCTAGCGCTTAAAGCATTATCATTCTTCACATGGCTATCAGCAGCAGCGGGGGATCCAGGGGGCGCGCCTAACGTAGTCTAAAGTAGTGTAATTTACTTAATTAACGCAAGTTCGCGTTAATTAAGCTTATTCCCAACGCAATTTTATCGGATAAACCTAATTCGTGCCCCCCTCCCCTGAAAAAATCTCGGATCCGCCCCTGATCGACAGAGGAGACAACGATCACCTTTCCTGGGAAAGAAGAAGGCGTTTAAGAAAAGTGTGGAAACAAAAATATTCCTATCCAAGACTTGGTACATATGAAGCTCCTGGTAGCGCCAGGCCATTCAGCGTGCCCCTAGGTTACGATAGGGGAACGCTCTACAGATATGTAGGGTACCTCCATAGGAGGCACTGATCAAGGGGGGACCTTGTCCCTGGGGGTCCATAATAGAAACTGGGACACCCTCGCCCAGGGTCATAAATACAGGCGGAGGAGGAGGAAGGCCCCTCAGATGTACACTCAAAAGGGCCCACTAGTTTGTCCACAAGTCCCATGAGTTGCAAATCTTCTCCCATTAGTGGGTTAAATTGCATGGTATTGCAAAACACCATCGCGGGAGGATCCTCTTGAGGAGGACAACTGCGGCAGGGCGTAAGATCCGGATCTATGGACAACGGCCTCTGCAAAGGGCTGCCTCGACCTTTTCGGGGTACCTGCAGGACTGGGGACCTTGCGGTCAACTCTATTCCCACTTGAGGAGTGGCGCCCCTCGAGGAAATTATAGCTCAGTAAACGACACAGCAATCGCACGGGATTCTGACTAATGGACAATTTTTCTGGGCTTGATATGTTTTGATTCGCGTCTTCGGGCTGCAAAACCTCTTCCTAGCTAATTTATCTATTATGGGTTGCCTCCCCGTAGTAGCATAATATTTGTAGGCATGAATATATAATGAGTCGTAGGTAATAGGCTTGAGACTGTCTGTGCAGGATTTTGACTCTTGTTGATAGAAGAGCATCGCCAAGTGCTGAAAACCATGTTGTGACCAGGATGGGAACATAATTGCACAAAGCCTCCATTCATAGAGGTCCCAGGGACTTCTTGCTGTCCGATTCTAAGCCGGCTTAAGCACTTCGTCGGAGACCTGAGAAGATATGTGATCCCCGTCCTGCACTGGTATCCGGGATCATTGCTTTTCCTGGGGCGAAAATAATTTCAATGATTCAAAGAACATGAAAATTGGAACTTGGAATGTTACAACATTACAAAATGACTATCGTACCGACATTTTGACTGACGAATTCAGACGATTCGAACTGAATTTATTAGGAATTTCAGAAACCCATATCCCAGGGGTAGGAAGCATGACATTAGGTGATATAGAATTTGTTTACTCAGGCAGGAAGGATGAGGGGGAGGGGACATAGACAGGGAGTAGGGCTCATGATGAATAAGGTAGCTACTAAGTCTTGTTTAGGCTGGGAATGTATTAATAATAGGATACTAATTGCTCATTTTATGACTAAAAAGTTCAGGGTATCAGTTATAGTAGTATACGGCCCTGTAGAACTGATAATGGAGATACAAGTGACTCAGATGAATTTTACTTACAGTTACAGGAGCGAATATACAGGGTCCCAGGTAGAAATATGATGTTATTACTGGGAGATTTTGACACCCAGGTTGGTAGAAATAGGGATAAATGGTATCCCAGCCTAGGTAAATTTGGTGTAGGAAAAGAAAACAGCAATGGACACAGACTTTTGCAATTTTGTAGGTATAACAATCTAGTTATAACCAATACGGTGTTTGGTCATAAAATGGCTCATAAGTTAACATGGTATTCACGTGATGGTAAGACAGCAAACCTTATTGATTATGTTATAGTAAACCGAAGACTGGCAGGATCAATACAATATACTAGGGTATATAGGAGTGCTGTTATTGATGTTAAAAGTAAAGATAACCATCTAGTAGTGTCTAGGGTTATTTTAAAGCTGAAATTACGGAAGGATAACGGCCTTCCGGTAAGTTATGATGCTGGTAGACTCCAGGATATGAATTTGAGAGAACCTTTCCAGGAACAGTTGAATACTAAACTTAAGACTTTAAAATTTGACAATGGGGAAGAAGGTTGAAATGATTTTAGAAAAATAACTTGTGAAGTTGCTGAAGGTGTCTTAGGGAAGAAAGCTAGGACTGCTGCTAAGAATACTAGTGAAAAAGCTTTATGTTTAATAGAAAGAAGAAGGAAGTTGCACAGGAATTATCTGAGTGAAGGATCATATGAAAACAAAATTATTGTAACGAAACTGGAGAAAGCATTAAAATATGACCTAAGGAGTTGTGAAGTCGAGGCTATGGATAAAATTGCCAAGAATCTGGAAAATACAGTTAGACGGCATAATAGTAAAATATTGTTCTGGCATGTTAATAAACTGAGAGAGAGTAGTCAATCAGGACTTGTTCCAGTTAAAGATAGGAACGAGGCCACAATTAGTGATAAAGAGAGATTAAAGAGAGACGGGTAGAACATTTTGAGAATTTACTAAACCGAGAAAGAGCTGCAGGGAAAGATATAGACCTACTTAGACTTACTTCCTCCCACGCCGTCTGGCGCATAAGGCGACAACAGTGCCTCTCCATGACGATCGCTGAAGAGATTGAGACCACAGATCTTCCATCTAGTAAAGATCACCATCTAGTAGTGTCAAGGGTTAATTTAAATCTGAAATATCGGAAGGGTAACTACCTCCCGGGAAATTATGATGTTGGTAGACTCCAGGATAAGAATTTGAAAAAAACTTTTCAGGAAGAGTTGAATTCTAAACTTGAGAGTTGAAAATTTGATAAGGTGGAAGATGGTTGGAATAATTTTAGAAAAATAATTTGCGAAGTTGCTGAAGGTGTATTAGGGAAGAAAACTAGAACTGCTGCTAAGAATATTAGTGAAAAAGCTTTATGTTTAATAGAAAGGAGAATGGACTTGTACAGGAATTATCTGAGTGATGGATCTTATGAAAACAAAAGAAATGTAAAGAAAGTGGAGAAAGCACTAAAATATGAACTAAGGAGGTGTGAAGAGGAGGCCACGGATAAAATTGACGAGGGTCTGGAAGATGCAGCTAAACGGCTTAATAGTAAAATATTGTACTGGCACGTTAGTAAATTGAGAGAGAGTAGTCAATCCGGACTTGGCCCAGTTAAAGATAGGAATGGGGTCGCAATTAGCGATAAGGAAAAAACTAAAGAGAGATGGGCCGAACATTTTGAGAATTTGCTTAACCGAGATAGAGTTGCAGGAAAAAATATAGAGGAAAATGAAAAAGTTTGTGATGTGAAGGAAGATTTGTTTTGTGAGGAGGAATTAGTAACAGTACTAAAATGATTAAAGAATAATAAGGCTCCAGGTGCTGATAGGGTGGTAAAGGAGTTTCTTAAATATGGTGGCTCTGAGGTTAAAAATAAGTTACTGAAGATTATAAATATGATTTTTGAGAAAGGGGAAGTACCTAATAATTTTAGGAAAATCTTCATTAAGCCACTTTATAAGAAAGGTGATAAGAATGAGTGTGGTTATTATCAAGGCATTGGTCTAGTCTCTGTAGGCAGAAATTACTTAGTAATATGATACTTTTTAGACTGAGAGATGCCGTAGACAAAGTTTTAAGAGAAGAACCGTGCTGTTTTAGAAAAGGTAGAGGATGTGTCGACCAAATTTTCACTCTTAGGCTAATAATTGAGAAGTGCCTGAGTTTTCAAACATCTTTGGTCCTCAGTTTTATAGATTATGAACAAGCGTTCGATTCTGTTGATAGAAAAGCTATAGTAAAGGTTTTATCCTTGTATGGTATGCCAGACAAATACATTAAAGTGATTAATGCTATGTACGAGAATAACACTCTGCGGTTAAGGTAGGAAATGAGGTTAGCAGCTGGTTCAGTATTAAATCAGGAGTTAAGCAGGGTTGTGTTCTGCCCCCTTGTATGGATTATTTTGATGGACTTTGTTTTAAGGAGCACAGGAAAGGCAATGGGTGACCACGGAATCAAATGGGGAGGAAAAAGTCTCCTGGACTTGGATTATGCTGATGATTTAAGCATCCTAGTTGAAAGGGTGAGCAAAATGAATGAAGTTTTAGAGCTTTTGCGAGTGCAGGGTGCTAGAATTGGTTTGAAAATTAATGTTAGGAAGACTATGTCACTAAGGCTAGGAATAAGTGAAGATGAAAAGGTGACGTTGGGTAATGAAAAGATTTATCAGGTGGGCAGCTTCACTTACCTTGGTAGTATTATTAGTAAAGATGGTGTGAGCAGTGAAGATGTTAAATATAGAATAGCCAAGGCTCAGGGGGTTTTTTCACAGTTAAAAAAAGGTCTGGAAGAATAGGAAGATAAATCTGCAAACCAAGATTAGAATATTGGAAGCTACACTGATGACAGTGGTCATCAGTGGTCATCAGAATATGGCTCTGAAGCATGGACGCTCCGAAAAACATCTGAAGATTTGCGAGATGTTTTCCAGAGAAATTGATTAAGGATTGTTCTGGGTACCCGGCTGACTGACCATATTTCAAACAATAGGCTGTACGAAAAATGTGGTTCAATACCGCTCTCTAGGGCTATAATGAAAGAAAGGTTGAGGTGGCTAGGGCACGTTATGCGAATGAAGGATGACAGATTGCCGAAGATTGTTCTTTTCGGCCAACCATCTAGGGGTAAACGGAAAGTAGGTTGTCCCCGTCTGGGGTGGGAGGACGTCATAAAGAAAGATTTAAAGGAAATGGGAACTTTGTGGGTGGGTGCAAAAATGGAGGCTTTGAATAGATTGGGGTGGAGGAAGAACATGCGTAGCTGTGTTGACCTCAGGCGGCTTGGTGCTGCGGTGAGTTGTTAGTAGTAGTAGTAGTAGTACCACTACTACTACTACTACTACTACTACTAACTGCTACTACTTAGTAGTAGTAGTACAACGACAACTACTATTACTACTATTACTACTAGTAATACTACTATTATTATTATTACTACTATTACTACTACTACTACTAGCTACTACTACTACTACTACTACTACTATTACTACTACTACTTCTACTACTACTAATACTACTACTGCTACTAATACTACTACTAACTGCTACTACTTAGTAGTAGTAGTACAACGACAACTACTAATACTACTATAACTACTAGTACTACTACTACTACTACTGCTACTACTGCTGCTACTTTTACTACTACTATCACTACTACTACTACTACTACTAACTGCTGCTACTTAGTAGTAGTAGTACAACGACAACTACTAATACTACTATTACTGCTAATACTATACTACTACTACTACTACTTCTACTACTTCTACTACTACTATCCCTACTACTACTACTACTAACTGCTACCACTCAGTAGTAGTAGTACAACGACAACTACTAATACTACTATTACTGCTACAACAACTATTACTACTACTAACTGCTACTTCTTAGTAGTAGTAGTACAACGACAACTACTAATACTACTATTACTACTAGTACTACTACTACTGCTACTACAACTACTACTACAACTGCTACTACTTCAACTGCTACTACTACTACTACTACCACCAATGCTACTAAAACTGCTAATAAAACTACTACTACTACTACTATTACTACTACTACTACTACTATTACTACGACTGCTGCTACTACTTCTACTACTACTACTACTTCTACTACTACTACTACTACTACTACTAACTGCTACTACTTAGTAGTAGTAGTACAACGACAACTACTACTACTACTACTACTACTTCTACTACTTCTACTACTAATACTACTACTACTACTACTACTACTACTACTACTACTACTACTATTACTACTAACTGCTACTACTTAGTAGTAGTAGTACAACCACAACTACTAATGCTACTATTACTGCTAATACTACTACTACTACTACTACTACTTCTACTACTACTATCACCACTACTACTACTACTACTACTAACTGCTACTACTTAATAGTAGTAGTACAACGAGAACTACTAATACTACTATTGCTACTACTACTAGTACTAATACTACTACTACTACTACTGCTACTTCTACTACTACTACTGCTACTACTTCTACTACTACCACTACTACTACTACTACTACTACCACTACTGCTACTAGTACAGCTACTACTACTGCTACTACTTCTACTACTACTACTACTACTAATAATAATAATAATAATAATAATACTATTATTACTACTACTACTACTACTACTACTACTACCACTACTACTACTAATACTACTACTACTACTACTACAACTACTATTACTACTACTACCACTAAACACAATCACTACTACTACTATTATTACTAGTTCTGCTACTAAGACTACTAATTCTAAGACTATAACGTGAAAATTTCAGGGAATTTTGAGGTTTATGCTTTATTAAAAAAAAAAAAAAAAATGTACGTGGATAGTCCGTTTAACATTCATATGCTGATATTTATTCCTTAACATCTTAATATGGTTTTATTTACTAAAGTACAAATAAGTGAAAACACTTAAAATATATTTTATTTCAGTAAAGCGCAATTTTTGTTCTAGTCTTGAGAAGACCTGGGGGTTGTCAGCCCTATTAATGTTAAGTTTTGCTCGTTTTGAGTTTGCCTCGGATATTTATTGTAATTTATACTCGTTCTGACTTTCATTTATTTATTCATAGGGATTTGTGGCAGTTTTGCGCTTGAAAGATTATTTGACTTTATTTCCGCTCATTTTTGGGTTAATAAAGCTCTAATTTTCTTTGAAATTTGTTTTTGTTGGAAACAGTTTTTAAAATTAATTCTGTTCGTTTTTATTTTACTAATTTAAAAAAATTTCCACAAGACAAGTTTTTCAAAGAAAAGTAAAAAGCTCCATTAAGCCAAACATGAGCGGAAATTAAGTCAAATAATCTTCCAAGCGTATAACTATCACAAATTACTATCATTAAATAAATGAAACTCAAAACGAACAGAAATTAAAATAAATAGCCGGGTCAAACTCAAAACGAGCAAAAATTAACATGAGTAGGGCTGATAACCCCTATACCTTCTCAAGACCAGAACATAATTTGCGCTTTACTAAAAAAAAACAAAAACAAAATAAAAACAAACAAATAACCGTGGATTGTTAGTTTACTTCACATATGCTGGCATTTCTTCCTGAAGATTTTGATAATTTTTCGTTTATGAAAGTAAGAAAGGTGAAAAAACATTTCAAACGTATTTTGTTTTCAGTAAAGCACAAATTGTGTACTGGTCTTGAGAACACAAATAGTATTCTAATTTAATTTTCTATCTCTTCAATTTGCCCTGAAAAATAAACACTAATATCATTCCCAAAAGATTATATCTATGCTCTTTGACAACTTGGGTACACTTGTACTCTTTTTATTTATTTTGCATGTAAAGGGCAAAAGTAGTAATAGTAGTAGCCCCGAAAGTTTCAACTTACTACCCCAGTCGTTCTTGATATACTACTGAAGTGTAATATTGGCAACCATAAACACGATACCTTTTTATATAGTTTTAAAGTATAATGGGCCAATTGCATAATTTAGGGGGTGGACCTTCCCAATATCCCTAAAGACATAGTTGCTGGACCGTTCTACTATGCTGAAGAAAATGGCTGTCTAAAAATTTTGATTGGATGCGTTTGGAAAATAAACGGGCTTGAGAGAAGAGTCACTTATCCTCTAATCTCTTTTTATTCTTAAAAGGGGGCACTAGAACTTTTAATTTTGAATCGAATTAGTTCCTTTAAATGTTTCAATGATGTTTTTAGCTATCATATAGTGGTGCTGCATATGATATTGTTTATATGCTCATTTGAAAACCTGCATGCATACAGTTTTTTTGTTTAATTGAAACGCCCCCTAAACGTTTCTTAAAAGTTTCATCTTAATACCCTTAGCATCATTAGTTGCTGTAACTGTAGTTGTAGTATTAATAGTATACAAGTAGTGCTTTCTGGCTAGTTCAAAATCTGCCACAACTTACTATTAAAGGTCTAACTTAATAATATAAGTTATACTTGAGATATTGCTTTGTCACATTGTTGAAAGTTCACATTCTCATAATGTGTTATATATTCCTATATTTGACTACTGAAGACATTTTTACACATGTTTATTTGGACTTTTTGTTACAAAATGGGTATCTCTCAATATCGATCAAATATGTTTGGGGAAAAGAAGATGTTAGGGAGAGAGGGGGCTATTTTCCTCCATCATGTTTGACTCTTAAACGGGAATTAGAACTATACATTTCCAATCAAATGAGCCTCCTCTAAAGATCCCTATTTTCATAAAATTTTCATAAAAACCTTACATGCCCCAGGGGCATAATATACAGTGTTTATCCCCAGACTCCGGGGGGGTTGCGTCAACCCCAAAGACCTTGTTGTGTCAACTTTGGACTATTTTTGAGCAAATGGCATTCTCAAATTTTCTATCGGATGCATTTGGCGAAAATATGACGTGGGCGACGGTAGCTCGCCACAACAATCATGTTGACTATTAAAAGGTGCACTTAAACTTCCGATTTCCGATCCAGTGAGCCCCATCCAAAGTTTATACAACCACCCTTCCATTGTCCTTGGGACATAACTTACAATCCTTGCCCTGAGAACCGGGGGTGGGGGGTCTTATCCTCAAAGACATAACTTCCGGACCTTTAAAATGCGTCAAACAAAATAGCTGTCTCGAAATTTCGATTAGAAGTGTTTGGGGAAATGATAAGTGTAGGGGGGATCATTGCCCTCCAATCACTTTCAACTATAGGTTTGCGTTATTGGCTAATCTTATAGGATTTTCCTTAATGCCCATGTCCCAAATGGTAGTAGTAGTAGTATTAGTAGTGGTAGCAATAGTAGTAGAAGTAGTAGTGGAAGTAGTAGAAGTTTTAGCATTAGGCACAACAGTGTGGACATAGTACCTTTTGGTTAGCTCAACTTATCCCTTAATATGCCCTGAATGATTCAAATTAATACCCTAAGCTGTTCCTGATGTACCGCATATACGGCCTGTTGACAACCTGCATGCACAAAGTGTGTGACTCTTAAGAAGTGAACGAGAACTTTCAATTTCCAATCAAATGAACCTTTTCCGAAATTTATACAAGCATCCCTTCCATAAAAACAATATATGCCCCCAGAGCATTACTTACAACGCTGCCCCAGGGCCCTGGGGGGTTGCGATGACACAGGAGTGTTTCTTATCTGACCTTTGAATTATTTTTAATGAAATGGCTCTTTTAAAAATTTTATCGGATAGGCTTGGGAAAAAAGGGTTTGTAGGGAGGGGGGCTAGTTACCCTTGGATATCTTTTGACTCTTAAATATTGAACTAGATGAGCCCTCTAGAACTAGATGATATTGAACTAGATGATTCCAATCAAATGAGCCCTCTTTGAAGTTTATGCAAGCGTTCCTTCCATAAGAACCATATTTGCACCCAGGGCATAACTTACAACGCCTGCCACGGGGCCATGGGGGATGTGTCGACACTCGACACATGTGTCGAGTTTTTGTTATATGATCTTTAAACTATTTTTAATAAAAAAGCTATCTCAAAATTTTTATCGGATGCATTTGGGAATAAAGGGCGTGAAGGGGGGGGGACTGGTTACCCTTTAATATCTTTTGACGCCTAAAAAGTGAACTGGAAGTTTCAATTTCCAATGAAATGAGCCTTCTCTGAAGTTTATACGAGCATTCCTTCCATAAGAACCATATATGCCCCCAGGGCATAACTTATAACCCTTGCTCTGAAGATCTCGGGGGGGGACTTTCAAGCTCAAAGATATAATTTTCGGAACTTTCTACTACGTTGAACAAAATGGCTAACTCAAAATTTTGATTAGATAAGTTTGGAGAAATGGTGGGCGTGGAAGGGGTGTTAGTTGCCTTCCAATCACTTTTGACTATTAAAAAGGGCACTAGCAATTTAAATTTCCAATCGAATGAGCCCTTTTTGAAGTTTCTACGACAATACTTTCTATAAAAGCCTTATATGCCCCCAGGACATAACTTACAGCCATTGCCCTGAGGGCTGTGGGGGTTGTCATCCTCAAAGACCTAATTTCCAGAATTTTCAACCACGTTGAACAAAATGGCTGTCTCTAAATTTTGATTGGATGTGTTTGGGGAAAAGGTGGGCGTGAGAGGGGGTTTAGTTGCCCTCCAATCACTTTTGACTATTAAAAAGGGCACCAGCCCTTTGAATTTCCAATCGAATGAGCCCTTTTTGAAGTTTCTACTACAAAGATTTTTATAAAAAGCTTGTATGCTCCCAGGGCATAACCTACACCCCTTGCCCTGAGGGCTTTAGGGGACTGTCCTCCTCAAAACATAATTTCAATCTGTAAAGCAACTACGTAAAAAAAACTGCTATCTCAAAATTTTGATTGGATGTGTTTGGGGAAATGGTGGGCATGGAACGGGTGTTCGTTGCCTTCCAATCACTTTCGACCCTTAAAAAGGGCACTAGAACTCTATAGTTTCCAGTCGAATGATCCCCCTTTTAAGTTTTTACGACGACCCCTTCCATAAAAAGTGCCTCTGGGAAAAATAAACAATAATAAATAAATAAATAATAAAACTTTGGAGCAGTATGGCCTTTACTATAGGCAACGCTATAGCGTTGCCTCTGATGTCGGGAAATCCGGCTCTCTCTCCATGTAAAATTCCTCCTCCCCATAAAAATCCCTCCATGGAAATTAATTCCCACTCAAAATCCTCCCTCCCCCCACCAGACGATACGTTTTTAATATAGACTATAAACCGTCTTCTAGCGTAAAATAAATACTAGTTAGTTCCGAAAAACTGCACCTAACTATACAATAAATAATAAGCTTAGTTTTTTTCTTATTGAGCTCAAGTTAATTGCCATCAATAATTTGAAATTCAACTGCATAAGTGGGAATCGACTCTTTGCTTGGTTCGATTACATTATACAAAGCTCTTTTAAAGATTTACTGCATTCAGAATAAGCTCTATCATCAAAAAGCTTTGTATCTAGAGAAGACGAAAGTAGTGGGAAAGGGTTCCAGACTCCGTGACAAGCCCTTCCAGGACTTCCACCACATGCCCTGCTTCCACGACATGCCCTTCCAGGACTTCCACGACATGCCCTGTTTCCACGACACGCCCTGTTTTTGTTTGCGTTTCTTATAGAAATGGCCCCGCCATTATTTAGCCGAAAGAGAGAGTATTAGTAATTTTTTGCTAAATGAAGTCGGAATTGGGCTCAGCATATTGAAAATGTCTGGAGTTAGAGTCGAAATAGGTTATAAATTATAAATTTAGTTCAAAGAACCTTTAAAACATGGCTCTGAAATTAGAGTTTTAGTAAGTTTTGCTGAATGGAGTTGGATTTGGAGTCGGTATATTGAAAAAGTCTTGAGTTAGAGCCGAAATCAGCTATAAATTACAGATCTAGTTAAAAGAACCTTTAAAACAGGGCTCTGGAATTGGAGTCTTAGTAATTTTTGCTGAATGGAGTCGGAGTTAGAGTCGGTATATTGAAAATGTCTGGAGTTACAGTCGATATTGGTTATAACTTACAAATCTAGTTAAAAGAACCTTTAAAACAGGGCTCTGAAGTTGGAGTTTTAGTAAATTTTTTTGCTGAATGGAGTCGGAGTTGGAGTCAGCATATTGCCAAATCTTGAATATTATAGTTATTTATGCTTTATGTATTTTTTAGTGTTTTAATGTTAGTAGAAAGGCCTCATGAGCCCCCGTACGTACATAATTTATGCATGTTTTTATGGTTTTGTCACTGAGAATGAAAAAACAGGATTTTTCTCACTTTGATATATTTTCATGGTCGATTTATTTGTTGTTTCCATTTGTATTGTCTCCGGGGCGAAGTTTGCACATGCGCATTAATGATGGGGAAGGGATATATTGATCTAGGACAAGAGAGGGGAAAGGGATTTCCGAGAAATTGATTGCGTATTTGACTAGGACAAAAGGATTTCTGCCTAACCACCACTGCTGTCATCTACAGTTTAGTCTAACGTTGACAGTACATAATGTATGCATGTTTTTATGGTTTTTGTCACTGATAATGACAAAACAGGATTTTTCTCACTTTGATGTATTTTCCTGGTCGAGTTATCTGTTGTTTCCATGTGTATTGTCTCCGGGGCGAAGTTTGCTCATGCGCATTAACGGTGGGGAAGAGATATATTGATCTAGGACACGAGTGGGGAAAGGGATTTCCAAGAAATTGATTGCGTAATCGACTAGGACAAATGGATTTCTCAGAAATTGGTTACATAATCGGTGGTGGAATTTTATTGATCCGATAACGGGAAACAGGATCACGTGTCTCCTTCTAGGCCAATCAGGGAGCTGGACAAATAAGTAGATGGGGATTTGCAGGGAATTTAAGGAAAGTCATTTGGTATTAGTTTTTATTAGTGTTTGAATTAAATCCAACGTAGTTAGAACAGTTTGTCTTTAATCATTTGCATGTATGTTTGCTCATGGTGAGTGGAATGTTTATCCTATTAGATGTTGATAGTAGAGTTGGTAGCAATAATACAAGAGCACCAAACATTGCGGTGGAAATAACGAGAGGATCACGGCTTTGTCTGGAATGGGATGAAGTATGTGCAAGATATGTGATATCCTTGAGCAAATTTAAAATGGAGGATCAATTATGTTTCGCTGCAAAAGTTAATATAGCACATGTGAATAGACTTCAATGTGCTTTAAGTGCATTAGTGAAACATATCAAAGACAATAAACAGTATCGCTAATTGTATATGCTTAGTATTATGGTTGTAATTATCCAATAAAATTGTTTCGAAATCGAAAATGTTCCCTTTCTTTTGTTGTTAGAATGTTAGGCTAACGATTCCTGGTCAGTCTAGAGTCAGCAGTTAGAGTGATAGGATTGAAAAATGAATAAATTTGAGAAAGAGAGAATTAGATTCGATCTTGTGTTTATGGAAACACATTTGATTTTGGATGATGATTTTCTTGAGTTATCTCTTCAACGCAGGACATTCTCTCGGGAAACAATTGACAATATAATGGGGACTGATTCTCCCCCATTGGACTATTGTAGGAAGCTTTGTCAATGTGAATCAAATGCTTATACTCAATTTAGTGATATATTAATTGGAACAAAGCAGAATAATATCGTGGATACACTTCTACGTTGAAAACATTGCCATAAATTCAATGTAGATGGCTCCCCCCACCATTCGAAAGAGGTGAAAGAATTACTCCTCTCCCATTCCTCCACCCTGAATTTATCCGTCAGCAGGGACGAACAGTTTCGTTTTAGCTGTGCAAGAGAGCTTACATCGGAACCAAAAATGTTCTATAAATATCCACTATGCATGTACGCTGTTGCAAGTTGGAATTAATGTGAGGATTTCGAATCCATACTTGACTATAGTGATATTCTTAAGTTATGCAATCTATTTGAATTTCAGGGTTGTTAAGCAGTACAGAGTCAAGGATATAATTCGAGTCTTTAAGAGATTTGTGGGTCTCACTCTGGAGGGTACCAATGTTCAAACTGTCGGTATGACAAATGTGATCAGTGGGAGAATACTTACCCCGCTATCATTGGAAAGAATCCCAAACGTGATTTTAGTTTATTTCTACGAGATTGGTATCGTCGTGGATTTAAATTATTCTGGGAGGAAGAATCTGGTCTACGATTCAACTGTTAGGGTAACAAGACAATTTGGTTTCTACGTAATCGAATCCAAATGATTTACCGGCATTAGTAGTTCACGACAGTTGCCTATACACCGAAGAAGAAGAAGAAACCTAAAGTGAAGATTTAAAGACATTTTTGTATATATATGCATTTTATTAATAAACAAATTCATTAACATTTTCTAAGCACTTTATTCTTAGGGCTCTGAAATTTATATTATATAGGTCTGACAGGATATTATCCACTAGAAAGTCGTTCAGACGTGGATTGTCTACATAAATGTTGAGAAACTGCTTGTAAGTATAGCCGCGACATCGGAACACAAAATATAGTAGTGCAGGGAAGCCACAGGTTTTAGTCGTCAGATCCTGCACTCTCCTCCGATCTTGATTAATAGTTTTCCCATTGCTCTCAATATTTTTGCTAATGTGGAGTGTGTAGAATGTATAGGGTCGACCAAGAGAATCAAAAAATTCAATCGTCTTCATTGTTTGAAAGATGCACTGCCAATGACCCGTCAGCACAGTCGATGGACTGCTGTTAACAATAATTAGGGTATTGTTGGCACTTTGAATTTTTCCAAGAAAGTCCGAGGGTAGACAATAGAATCTGTACTGGGACATGTAGGGATCCATCTTAAAAACATTGATTATTTCGCTGGTGTTCATGGTGCCAAGTCTAGTAAAACACTGCCTTCGGGAGTGATTTCCCAACAGGTTTCATATTGATTTAGTGAGATTAGTGCAATACTCTCAGCCAATGGTTTGCCAAATGTACACTCTAAACGCATACTCCCCGTACGTACTATACTCATATCCTGCGTACCAGACAAATCCAATACAATGATACCATGTGTTTTAGCAAACATTTCTTCGGTTATACCGTTTTCAAATAGTTGTGAATCATAATCTAGAGTTTGCATGGTCAACTCATATAATGTTCTATAGGATTTATCAAAAATTAGATTGTAGAGTGGGATGCCGTTTACTTTGCACACAAGAGATCAAAGCCCAAACATTTCGAATCTATGTGGACATCCAGTCCACGATCCTATTGCACTAGCGCTTTTTACAAATGCCAAAGCGAGCTTTGACGGAATTTCGCCATTGGTAAAGGATGACTTGGCGAAGGTGCGTGACCCCATGGCAATATGACGTTGATTGGTGATTGTATGAGGAACAAGTAGTTTAATATTAGTTCCACTGACTCTCAGTTTTTCCACTGCCAAAGCAACATAACTCATAACTTGTTGTTTGCGTACATAAAGTATTGCCGAGGTGAGGGGGAGACTTACATCAGGATTGGCAGCAAGTTCTTTTCTCAATGTGAAATTGGATGGAGCAAGCGTTAATTTTATATCCACTTTAATATTGGGTGGTAGCCATTGGGGTATATTAAATATTTCATGATATTATTTTTCCAACTAGATGTAATTCACTAGTTGTAGCATTTTTAACTGCATCTGTACTATCAGTATTAGTAATATATTCATATCCATTGGAGATGCCTCTCAATTCCTTGTATTACTTGGGTGTCATCAGCATGAATTGCATATAGCTTGTATAATTTGAGAGATTGTTGCTTGTGCTCACCAATGTGCCATTGATGTAGACACTGATTTGACGAAATAAATTATGTAATATACAATTTTCATAGGATATTCAATCGGCAAGAATTGGCAATGTATTATCAGATTTCCGGACTTTCATTTGTAAATCTATAAATGTTGAAGACATGTCCATAAAGTAGTCTTCATTGAAATAAATTTGAAAGTGTATATTATCAGAGAGGGGTGGTTGAGGATAAATTGTTCATAGTATCCATGCTTGACACTCACTTCAACATTTTCAGCATTGAATAGATTCAATGAGGCGGTGATTGAAGGTTGAGAATCCTTATGCGGTAGGTAGGACATATTATGAAAATAAATATAGTTTCGATCTTACAATTCTCTTCCTGGGGCTTCTTCTTCTTCTTCTACTACTGTTTACAGTACGTGTCGGCTTTTTCCTTATTTTCTTTGATAGGGGTGATGTCTTTCGTTTCTGACCTGATTAGAGACTGATGAGTGATGCATTGTTTCTCGACCTTTTTAAACCTTTTGCATTTTGTTTTAATTTCTCGCCAAGGATTCGCGCACCGGACCTAATATTTTCCGTAGCAGTTTTTTTAAAATCCATGCCAGAGCCCCAATCGTATACTGTAGAGGATGCAAAATCTGTCGCAGCCGGTACAAGATATTTTCTAGCCAGTGGTAGTGAAGAGCGAAATAGCTTAGCAAACCAACTGCAAAGACCATAGGCAGACATTGACGAGCGCCCTTTGTAATAGTCCATTCCATTGCCCTGTTGTCTTGGGCCAAGAGTATTAACATAGCAGTCAATATCAGTACAAATGAATACCACTTTTCTTTTATTAGACATCTTGATGTTGTTGAACGATGGGACGAAAATGGCAGGTAATCACACCCAAACCTTTTGAAATTGCTATGGGATCACCTAATTCAGTTCTTAGTCTTAACTGACAGAGTTCCAAACAGGAAGTGTTTACGGGAATATACTGAAGATGCTTTATATTGTAGTGGTGAATATGTTCTCGATTGGTTTTTCGTTCAAGAACTCGTAGGAGGGGAAAATTTTAATTTCCAACCCGGGATGTTTCCACAAATGAAGCGTAGAGAAATATACATGTGTCCGTGGAGAAGGCAGGCGGGTAGTCAGCAAAAATGAAATTAGTGTTCCCGGCACTTTTACCGTTGATTATATTGAGCTAAAAGCCAAGACCGTCCTTTAGATTATCATTGAGAATAACCTCTTCATTGGCAATAGGTGAACTAATGTAGATCTTGCCCTCCTCCTTTGAATAGTTGAAATGAAAAGCTCCTTTTTTACGAGCGGAAATTCTTTTATTAATAGAGCGACATAAATCATTCATACAGGTGAGTTCCTCGTAGGGTAATTCAATATATGGATAATCCATCCAATTGATTTTTTGAATTTGTTCTTGATTACCTGAGGGTGGTGGCGGCCAATCATAGGATATAATATTTATTTCATATTTACGATCTTTTCTCAGGATGTCATAGGTATTTTTGAGAATACAGTCGACAAGAGCTACTTCATACTTTCCATCGAATTTGATGGTGGGGGAGAGTTTCGTCCAAAAATCACTTGTTCTATTCAAGTCATTGTAGAGAGGATCAGAAACATTGGACATAAAAGTCACATAGAAATCGTTGAGCATTGTTAATATCTTCAGCCCTGACTCAAGAATCAAAATCAGAGTTGTATCCTAGCCAGCGAACAAGCAACAGTCTCTGGCCCCTACGAGTACGACTCTTTAATATCTTTTCAATTTGATAAATTTCGCTAGTGTTTCTAACTTTTTGCAGTTCATATTCATAAAAACCGCCGAGAATCTCATCATCTTTGGTGTCTCGCAGTCGATATGTTGTGGGTTCAGTGTCCAGGATTTTGGAAACTTTAAAAAGTTCAGTGCTCCATAAATAATTCCCCTTTTCAAAAATATTGGTGGCTCTATTAATTCGAACAGTATCACCAACATTGAATTTCTTCTTCTTCTTCACATTTTTTTTCTTTTTCACCATTGCAATATTGCTTTAGAAAAGCATCAAATTTGTTTTCACTACAATGAACTTCCCGAGGGCTTGAGTTGGACAATGATCGATGAGGTCGATGGTTGTATATCTGCATGATTTTATCTAAATCATGAATAAAAGAAGGTGTATTTTTCAGCGTACAATATCTTGAAATTAATAGACGAATCGTTCTTATCAACTGTTCGGCCAAAGCAGCCTTTATCGGGCTGTGACTATGATAAAGTGTTGTATTATATTTCAATAGAACCTTTTGCACATGGGGATTAACAAATTTACTACCACGATCCGATTGAATTTTTCTATAGCAATCCTGCTCAAGAATACTTTCTAAAGCCTGAGCAACTTCAACACCTCTCTTTGACCGTAATGGGATGGCATAGGCATAGTGACTAAAGACACTGATTGCCACCAGAATATATTTGTAGGGTGCATTGTGACGTCGTTTTATCGCGTCTAAAGTTAAAAGATCCGTTTGCATTATATGCAGAGGGAAAAAGGCTTTAGTTTGTCGATATTATTTGCCACGAAGCCTGCAATTCCGATGCAGTGTGTAACTCGGTTCATTCTGTAGATACTCTTTTGCTTTTTTTAATGTGCTGCCGCCGTCTATGTTAGAAGCAACTTTAGAAAGCGTTTTAGGGGAACTTAAACTTCCCGCTTCACCAATATTTTCATAGACATGTTTCAGAACTTCAACCATTTTGAATGCAAACATGTAGTGTAATGTCCACTCCCCTTTTGCACACTGGAGGGTGAATCAATCCGTCTTCGCTTTTGACTAGCAGCCACAGGTGTAATAAAATCATTGCTGCTGCTGCTGCTACTGCTAGTATTGTCCAATATTGAATCTTCTTCTTTTTTAAATGGTGTTGGTGTTGGCGTTGTTGGAAGACTATATTCTCTTAGTTTCTTTAGAATTTGCTTGTTGCCAATAAGACTTTTGGGAAAGTTTGATGGATTTAGAAAGGTGTACAGATTATTGTCAAATGATAACAGTAATTTAAGATTCGTCACCATATCACAAATCAAATCAACTAGATTATAACCTTTTCCCTGAATTATAATTAGTTTCCCTGTGCTGTCGACTTGATCTTGAGGATCATCACCATCAGTTTACAACAAGAGATAAGATAATACTCTTTTACTCTGTTCTCGATAGGTCACTGGCAATATGTTTCCAATTGTTGTCACTATAGAATTCAATTCTTTCTCCTTTGATTGCACTGCAGAATCTTGAGTTCTTGAGAATCTTGATGTTTCCTGTTTAGAGGGATCTGTGACGGTGACGTTTACAGCGGGTCTCTCACGATAAGGTCTATGCTTGTCCACACGTCGCAATGCATCTTGAAGTAAAAGCAGATTTTTTTTCATCGGCAATATTCTCATCATTAATGAATTTGCTTAGATTGTCTTCAAAAGGTTCGACGGGCGAGAGGACAAGGTATTGGCAGTAAAACTGTAAAAAAGCTACCGCCCGCTTGAAGGAGAGGTTTTCTTTTAAAAATTTTCCCCTTGTTTTTGCAAGCCAAGGTGCGTGACAGTATAACGATGTTGCTTTTTCTGTTATCTAACACCTTCTGGCAAGTGTACATTGCCCTCAGTTAAATTTAAACAAAGTTTAGATATTAGATTAATGAAATCATTGTCAACACCATGTTTGAGTATGGCCTTCCTGAGTGAAGGTTTTGAAGTGCCGAAAACGGAAAATAAATGCCGTTGTTCGTGTAGTTTCTTCAATGTCACAATAGCAACTAATAGCTTTTTCTACTGTTCACCGGAAGATATACAGTAATTTCTTTGTCGAAAATATCTGTGACTACACGTACATCCTCGGGTGTGCTACGATTAAGATATAGCAAAATGTAGTCGTACGGCTTATTTGTCACCTGAGTGTACGATGACCGCAGTAATTTAGGGGTGCCGGGATATACTTGCTTATTGAGAGTTATTAGTGAGCTAGAATTTCAAACAACTCGATAGATAATATAGATGGTGCAATTCAAAGCAAGGGTTCTCATACATTTGCTCTGATGAAACAGATTGTGTAGAACTAGGGCTATGGAAATCTGTTCATGATGATAGCGAACGGTGAACAGCAGTAGCATTTCCTGTGAGAACTGTTCAATGGATTCAGCCAAATCATCAATAATCAACAACGAGTTTGGTTCGATACTTTTGAAAACATCAAGTCCCCGTATGTATTGTATTGGTATGGGTGTGGCAATAGCTTTTATTTGATCATAGGACTCCTGCCAAATACTATAGCAATAATAAATTTTCTTTGGTTTTTCCAAAAACATTTTATTACAATTTTGAATTAGTTTAGCTAAAAGTGTTGTTTTCCCTGACATTGATGGACCGCACAGAAACGATCTGAAGGGTGTTTTAAATTGATACATGCTGCTGCTGCTGCTGTTGACAACAGTCGGACTACAACTAACTGTAAATCATACGTGTCCAATGAATAAGTAGTAGTAATAATTTTCCCATAGATCTATCTAGTACGTTAACAAGAAGAACAAAAACAATATTTCATGGTCATTTATTTGACATGAAAACTCTATTTGTTCAACATGAACAAAATAAAAAAAAACACTTGTTCAGTGTAACGATGTTGCTTTTTCTGTTGTCTAACACTTTCTGGCAAGTGTATATTACCCTCAGTTAAATTTAAACAAAGTTCAGATATTAGATTAATGAAATCATTGTCAACACCATGTTTGTGTATGGCCTTCCTGAGTGGAGGTTTTGAAGTGCCTAAAACGGAAAATAAATGCCGTTGTTCGTGTAGTTTCTTCAGTGTCATAATGGCAACTAATAGTCTTTTCTACTGTTCACTGGAAGATATACAGTAATTTCTTTGTGGAAAATATCGGTAACTACACGTACATCCTCGGGTGTGCTCTGATTAAGATCTAGCAAAATGTAGACGTAGGGCTTATTTGTCGCCTGAGTGTACGCTGACAGCAGAAATTTGGGGGCACCGGGGTATATTTGCTTATTGAGAGTTATTAGTGAGCTAGAATCACGAACAACTCGATAGGTAATATAGATGATACAATTCAAAGCAAGGGTTCTCATACATTTGCTCAGATGAAACAGATTGTCTAGAACTAGGGTTATGGAAATCTGTTCATGATGATAGCGAACGGTGAACAGCTCTAGCATTTCCTGTGAGAACTGTTCAATGGATTCAGCCAAATCATCAAAAATCAACCATGAATTTGGTTCAATATTATTGAAAACATCAAGTCCCCGTATGTATTGTATTGGTATGGGCGTGGCAATGGCTTTTATTTGATCATATGACTCCTGCCAAATACTATAGCAATAATAAATTTTGTTTGGTTTTTCCAAAAACATTTTATTACAATTTTGAATTATTTTAGTTAAAAGTGTTGTTTTCCCCGACATTGTGGACCACACAGAAACAATTTGAAGGATTTTTTAAATTGATACAAGCTGCTGCTGTTGACAACAGTTAGATTAGAATTAACTGTAAACCATCCGTATCCAATAAATAAGTAGTAGCAATAATTTTCCCATAGATATATCTAGTACGTTAACAAGAACAACAAAAACAATATTTCATGGTCATTTATTTGACATGAAAACTCTATTTGTTCAACATGAACAACATAAAAAAACACAGGTCCCGCCCGCGGCCGGCTTTCGGCCCTGAAAAATTTTTGTTCCAACTAAATAATTCTACTGTTTGGTAGTTCTGTTTCTACAAACAGGAGTTTTGCCATGACTCTCTATCCAAACCGGAAACCTGTTAAGGTCTGTTGCTTCATTTTCGTTTCAAGAAAACTATATATAATTTGAACAGTGAACTCTAATCTTTTGAAACATTAGTAGAAAGGCCTCATGAGCCCTCGTGAGTACATAATTTATGCATGTTTTATGGTTTTTGTCACTGAGAATGAAAAAACAGGATTTTTCTCACTTTGATGTATTTTCATGGTCGATTTATTTGTTGTTTCCATGTGTATTGTCTCCGGGGCGAAGTTTCAAATGCGCATTAACGGTAGGGAAGAGATATATTGATCTAGGACAAGAGTGGGGAAAGGGATTTTCGAGAGATAAATTGCGTAATCGACTAGGACAAATGGATTTCTGCCTAACCACCACTGCTGTCATCTACAATTTAGTCTAACGCTTACAAAACATAATTTATGCATGTTTTTATGGTTTTTGTCACTGAGAATGAAAAAAACAGGATTTTTCTTACTTTGATTTATTTTCATGGTCAATTTATATGTTGTTGTTTGTCCAGGTGTAATGACACTTGGGGTAATTTACATAATCGCTAGGGGGAATATATTGATCTAGGACTCGAGAGGAAAGTGAATTTCCGAGAACTTGATTTACATAATCGATGGTGGAATGTTTTGATCCTGGACTCGACTAGGACAAGTGAATTACATAGAAACTGATTTACATACTCGGTGGGGAGAAAGTTTTGATCCGATAACGGGAAAAAGGATCACGTGATTCCTTCTAAGCCAATCAGGGAGTCGGTTACATCTCCTTCCAAGCTAATCAGAGAGTCGGTTACATATGGTTTCCTATTACATTACAATTCGCCCTTGCGATTTCATATATAATGGACATGCGTTGTGATTAAACATTCAGAGAGTTCCAAGACACAATGGATAGAGCATCTGAAATTATTGATGAACTAGAAGCCTTGGCTACAAGATTTACAATGTGAGTTCTGTTTAGTAGATTTTCGAATTAAAACAGTTTCAAGCAAAAAGAGATTGCGATAATTAAGCTTGTGGGTTCGCAAACTGTATGGAAGTAGAGAAACGACTTATTTCCAATATTATGGTCTAACAATTTTTTTAGGACATTATGTAAAAGGGAGGAGGGGGCAATGCCTCAATTCTAACAACTTCATTGTAATGTGAAAACAAAGTGTTTCTTCACGTGAAAAGTAAGGGGACCGGGATTTCTAAGAAAAAGAATACATAGCTTTATTATGTGTAAATTGAATAGCATTTACGTCTAAGATCGTAAATTTTAAGCCTATAAGCTGCTGGGTTAACAATCATTTATCTATTTTAAAGCCTATAGACGGGAACATTTAAAATCTTTTCTAAATGGTAAAAATAGAAACATTGATTTCTATCCTAAGGCTACAAACTAGTGATTGTCAACTTTTATTTTTCTCCCAAGTTGTACAATAAAAACGTATGATTTCCATGCATAGTATATTTCTCGCAAATTTTTACTTTTTGCTTTACTGAAAGTGGGGGGGGGGGGGCGTCTGTGCGATAAATGCTTTCTAGACTAAATTATGGTTAGGGGGTTGGAGGGTACTAATTTACCTTTTGTAAAAAAAGGGAAAAATTATTTCATTATTAAATTTTTTCTCTTATTTTTAAGGCAAATTATGAAGAATGAATTTCCCCTCCACTTGAAATGAAAGCAAGGGGTAATAATAAAACCCCTGCGAAGGCGACATTTGTGCAGTATGGTCGCTGGCCGAGGCCCTCCAGACAAGTGTTGCCTGCCCAAGTCCATACCGTCACTGCCCCTACTGCACAAGCCGCAGCCCAATCTGCACAAGAATGTAACGCCGCCGGCCCGTCCACCCTCCATCATGCGTTGCCTGGCCCTTCAAGAGCTACCCCACCAACACAAGGTCAGGAGGTTGCCCTCCAGCATGCTTCGCCAGAGCCTTCAGGCACTCAACTACAGCCGAAATATAAAAATGTAAGCATTTTTTACCTGGTTATAGAAATATCTGTCTACTTCTTCCAATGTTTTTTTAGTCTTTTCTTTTCACTATTTTTCAACACTGTAAAAGTGTGTGTAAGAGATATTAAAAATGTTATTTTCTCTATCCACCCCTTGTTTTAAACTTCTCTGCTCCCTCCCCCCCACCCACGGGGATATCTAAATATAATGTATTTTTTTTTGCTTGTCAAAGAAACCGCTCTTCTTTTAATCTTTCCTATTTTCTCTGCCCACTGTAGGCATCTTCGCTTTTTTTCAACCTCATAATAATATTTTTCGTTAATTTCTAGTTTACTGTTATCTTACCATTTGAAACTCAAAATGCTATTTTTCGCTAGAATATTATAGTGTTAACGGGCCTTCCAACAATCGATTCATTTCATCACAGTAAAAGCGTGTCAGAGATATTAAAAGACATTGTTACCCCTTTTAAATCAGGTCAATTATCGTAATCTTTACGTTATACAATACTTTTATTTAAAAACATTTCTCTATCGGAAGGAGTTGCGTTATGAAGTAAAGACCACGGTTTTCTCAAAGCAGATAAAGAGTATTAATATGAATTATTTGTCGAGGAGTTGTTTGGATAAAATCTAAACCTTCTGTTTTATTTTTTAGATTGTACTAAGTTGGAACTTTCAGAATATATATAGAGTAGGGAACTAAATGCTATAGCTAAGCGTGTTTTTAAATAATAATCCAATTTTAAAAAAATAGGAATGACTTAGACACTTTGAAAATAAACTATTTTTCTTTTATAGATTACATTGGTTCCATATGCTCTGACCTCCTCACCAACTGAAGAAAGAAGTACTGAACTCATTGAAGGGGCAATGGAAAATCATGTAATTCACGACAATGAATCGCCAACTATCAATGAATTGCATTGTATCGTTACTTCACTTGAAATACCGTTTAATACTAATGAATTTTTAGCTGATTATTTTAATGTTCATAATAGCACAGTTGAGCAGGGGGCCTTACTGTTGCTAAGTCCAAACACCTTACAGCTTTTAGAGGATTTTACCCGGAAATTAACAGGGAACCCTCCCCCCACTGATAACATACTTCCACTTCAAACAACTGACGTGGCTTCCCATAGTCATATTATTGAACAAAGTGGGGGAGGGGGTGGTGATAATAATATACAAGAGGAGGAGGGGGAGGAGGAGGGGCGGTAATATCAAATTGACACCATTCCCTGAGTTTCAACTCTCAAACACAATTTTAAATACGATAGTTGTCTACATTGCAACTTTGGAGACCCATTTAATTCGCTTTTGGGTGGTAATTTTGTGTTTGACCCTGTAGAAATTGTTCATGAATATGTAGATAAAATTCGTGCACTTCTAAAAAACCAAATTCAGTTGTGGGGAGGGGGTAGGAATTCAGTTAAGGTTTCTATGGTTTTAACGGTGTTTTATTTAAATGAGGGAAAAAGTGAGGTTTATCATCATTATGTACATACCGAGATGCGACTGGTCTATCCAAATTTAGAGAATTTTGAGGGTGTTTTTTTCAGAGTGGATAGACCATATTATTAAGCGTCTCGGGAATTATAACGAAAATGTTATCGGATCTCTAGTTCTTTATGTTGAAAATTTAAGCGTTAATATCTGTAAATTTAAGAAAGATTTTATTTTAAGAGGGGGGGCAGGTCGGGTGGGGCCAAGGGCAACAGTTTTAAAATATAATCTTGATTTAGTAGGTTGTCGAGGTGTCCAGCGAATCTGTTTTGAAAGAGATCAAAAATGTTTCAAGTACGCTTTCCTCATATCAGCATTTCAGCTTCTAGCAGATGACGCTACCAAGACGAATTTAGATCACTGGGCTGTACATGGGAAGGAGGGGTTCGATTTTCCCATTGTAGATTTCACTTGTTTAGAGGGAAAATACCCAGTAACGCTCAGGTCTATTGATATTTTTGAAAGAGCCAATGCCCATTTAAATATCGGCGTTACTGTGGTTCAGTATGAAACTGAATTTGAAGATGGGGTTCGTTCTAAAAAGAAGGGGGTGGTGTTCCCAGTAAGGGGTCCGTCGATTGATTTGGTCAAACACTGGGTTTGGTTGTTATACACACCACCTAGTGACCCTAATGCAATTGGCGATTTCAACCCAATTACAGATATCAATAGAGTTCTGGGGGAGGGTAAGACTAGGGGGACACGTTTCTACTGTCTGACATGCCTATCTCGATTTTGGACTGAATTAAAGTTACAAAATCATATGAAGCATTGTAGACGGCATGGCTACCAGTCAGTGGAAACGGTTTCAGGGGATAGGGCCATTTTATGTTTTAAAAATTTTCAAAACACCCTCCTCCAGAGCGATAAAATCTGGGTGGATTGTGAAGCGAAGCTATTGGAAGTGAACAATCCTCGATTTCCAAACCGAATCAAAGAACATCAAGCTATTGCAGTCTCCTACGCCCACGTGCAAATATACAGTCTCTAACACTATGCAGTTGTTAGAAATAGTTGAAACGTTGGATTTGGGAGAGTGTATGGTCAAGGCACTGACTAAATTAATTAGCACTGCTAATGGCGCTATTTCTCGTCTGAGAAATACCCATTACCCAATAATGTTGTCTTCAGAGGATCGTCTCGCGATTAAGAATAAAAAAAAATGTTGGGTTTGTAAGAGGGAGTTTGAAGAGGGAAATAATGGGAAAGGGAAAAGAGGGGGGAAGGGGAAAGGCAGAGACCACAATCACTGGTGGCAGGAAATATCCTCTGGGGGTAGTAATTTTTGAGGGGTAGCGCATGAATCGTGTAACTTAAACGTTATCTAGCAGTTGTTTATTCCAGTTTTTATTCAAATTCAAATTATGATTTAAAATTTATTTTACCGGCACTGGCACGTATGCATAGGGAGGGAGGGAGAGTAGATAGTCCATGGGAAAATAAATTATTTACCTATAACATCATTCCCAAATCGGCTGAGAAGTTGGTGCTTCTCGAGCTGAAATGGCAGGTAGTAAATAATGGGTATTAGTGCTGGAATAAAATCAGGTTTTTAGATTCTTTTAGTTTTTTCCCAAGGCATTAAGTCAATTGATTCAAGTGCAGAAAAGCGACAATTTTGATAGTTTTCCTATGCTTAAACAGCACTTTCCAGACAGTGACTAAAAGCACTTTCCAGTACTAAAAGAGTTACATCCTGGTTAACTTAAAACAAATCTTTAAATAGGCGTGTGGACATACATGCCGCATTAGAGGGGTAGAAGGGGGATTATCCAAACCGGTTTGAAATACCCCTCCTTCCCAAAAACAAGCTATGGCCTAAAATTGCAATTTTTATTTACGTTCACCTCACAATTCGGTAATTATTTAAATACCCTATTGACCTGTAAAAGTGTATATGCATACGACTATTACTGTTCTGGCGCTCGCTTAAGCGAGGTGAAACTACCTCCAATTGAAGCTTTCTATAATTCACTCACCAGCAGTGAATGCAGAGCCGAGGAATATGAATTTGCCAAGAAGGTGTGGTCTAAGGGGAATTGTAAAAATGGGTTGGATTAATGTAGACTGTACTTGGCCAGTGACGTTTTATGTGTTCTTCCATAGTCTGCAAGAACACAGACCTAATCTATTCAGAGTTCGGACTAGATATAGGCTATTATTTTTCCACACCACATTTGGTGATGAACATGATTTTAAAAATTAATAGGGAGGAAATACGCTTAATAAATGATGTGGATCAACACCTTTTTGTATAAAGATCAATGAGGGTTGGGTATGTTTTTCATGAGGATCGCGTTTTGACAACCGATCCAAGCGGACAATACAGCACCGGTGCAAAGCCAAATTCAGTGTTCTTGGACCTGAACTCATTGTACCCCTCAGCAATGTCTCACTACTCTTTCCCGCGTGGGAACTATAAATGGCTTGAGAATCTTTGAGAATCCCCGACATTAACACCGTCGAGGACAATGGGCCACAAGGATGGTTCTTTGAAATTGACGGGCACATTCCATTGGCGCTTCATGATTCAGTCAGAGATTTTGTTTTTCCTTGTATCAATTGACCATTGACCAGGGACTCACTGAGCCCCTACAATCGATCATTGGTTGAGGATATGGGGATGCACTTGACCCCCTCTAAGCAAAAACTGATTGCAGATTTGGACCCTAAGGAAAATATCATTGTTCATCATGTGCTTTTGCACTGGATGGTGAACAATGGTTTCAAGATCACCAAAATACATAGGGTCCTGCAATTCAATCAGAAACCATACTTAAAGACGTTTATCGACACTTTTGTTGATAAACACTCTCGGGCAAACAGTAAAGTAGAGAAGGAAATGTACAAACTCATTCTAAATTCAGCGTTTGGCAAAATGTATGAAAGCGTACAGAACAGATATCGTTGCGACGTCGTGACTGACCCTCAAGAGTGTGCACGGATTATTGCAGACCCCAATTTTACAACGTTCACGAGCATAGAGGATGGCATTCTTCTTCTACACAGGAAAAAAAGAAATGCGGTACTGAACAAGAATATAGCAGGAGGTAGTTCAGTACTTGAAATTTCCAAAGAGCTCATGTTGTCGTTTTTTTACAATGTGTGCAAGGTGCAATGGCCACGGGAGGGGAGGTTCAAATTTACAATGGGGATACAGATTCTTTGCTGTTAAAGGTAAAAACTGGGGCTTTATTGGGGGATTTAGAAAATGGGGAACACATCAGCTTGCGGATGGATTTCACCAACTGGAATCCGTCCCTCTACCCCGAGTTGGTGAAACATCAAGCCCCCAACCAACTACTAATGTTAAAATCAGATACCGGGAGTGATTTGATATCCAGGGGGGTGTTCCCGGGTCCTAAAGTTTATTGCGTGGAAACACATAATAGGAATGTAAAGCAGGCGTGTAAAGGGGTGCCTACACATTTTGTAAAGAGCAATTTCAACATGAGTGTCTACAGAGACTGTGTAGATAGTATCCTAGTGCCGAGAGCACAAGTCCTTGAAATTTACTTTCTACAGTATAGAAATTTTACTGTAAGAGTGGAAAAGAATGCAATGGCATGCATATCTGACAAAGTCTTTGTGCTCGAGAATGGTGTAAGTGTACTACCCCATGGCCACCACCATATTTCACACCGGGTTAAATGCATAGACTATCGCAATCAAATTGGTCTGGGTAAATTAACCTGAGTTTGACTCTAACCCAACAAACCCTTTCATAAATAAAATGCTCTAACCACTAACCCTAACCTTTCATAAATTAAATGCTCTAACCCAAACCTAACCCATCCATAAATTAACCTCACCTAACCTAACCTGTAGCAGCAGCAGCAGTGACGACGACTATTGTATACTGTTTCGATCCCTGGAGGTGGGGGTGGGGGGTCCCGACCGCGGCCGGCTTTCGGCCCTGCGGCTAACATAAAAAAAACATAAAAAAGCCGCAGGGCCGAAAGCCGGCCACTGGCGGGACCCCGCACCTCCTGGGATCGAAACAGTATACAATAGTCGTCGTCACTGCTGCTGCTGCGACAGGTTAGGTAAGGTGAGGTTCATTTATGAATGGGTTAGGTTTGGGTTAGAGCATTTAATTTATGAAAGGTTAGGGTTAGTGGTTAGAGCATTTAATTTATGAAAGGGTTTGGTTGGGTTAGAGTCAAACTCAGGTTAATTTATCCAGACCAATTTGATTGCGATAGTCTATGCATTTACCCCGGTGTGAAATATGGTGGTGCCCATGGGGTAGTACACTTACACCATTCTCGAACACAAAGACTTTGTCAGATATGCATGACATTGCATTCTTTTCCACTCTTACAGTATAATTTCTATACTTTAGAGAGCGAATTGCAAGCACTTGTGCTCTCGGCACTAGGTTACTTTCTACACAGTCTCTGTAGACACTCATGTTGAAATTATTCTTTACAAAATGTGTAGGCACCCCTTTACACGCCTGCTTTACATCCCTATTATGTGTTTCTACGTAATAAACTTTAGAACCCGGGAACAGCCCCCTGGATATAAAATCACTCCCTGTATCTGATTTTAACATTAGTAGTTGGTTGGGGGCTTGATGTTTCACCAACTGGGGGTCGAGGGACGGATTCCAGTTGGTGAAATCCATCCGCGAGCTGATGTGTTCCCCATTTTCTAAATTCCCTAATAAATCCCCGGTTTTTACTTTTAACAGCAGAGAATCTGTATCCCCATAATAAACTTGAACCTCCCATCCCGTGGCCATTGCACCTTGCACACATTGTAAAAAAAGGACAACATGAGCTCTTTGGAAATTTCAAGTACTGAACTACCTCCTGTTATACTTTTGTTCAGTACCACATTTCTCTTTTTCCTATGTAGAAGAACCATGCCAGCCTCTATGCTCGTGAACGTTGTAAAACTGGGGTCTGCAATAATCCGTGCATACTCTTGAGGGTCAGTCACGACGTCGCAACGAGATCTGTTCTGTCCGCTTTCACACATTTTACCAAACGCTGAATTTAGAATGAGTTTGTACATTTCCTTCTCTACTTTACTGTTTGCCCGAGAGCGTTTATCAACAAAAGTATTAATAAACTTCTTTAAGTAGGGTTTCTGACTGAATTGCAGGACCCTATGTATTTTTGTGATCTTGAAAACATTTTTCACCATCCAGTGCAAAAGCACATGATGAACAATGATATTCTCCTTAGGGTCCAAATCTGCAATCAGTTTTTGCTTAGATCGGGTCCAGTGCATCCCCATATCCTCAACCAATGATCGATTGTAGGGGCTCAGTGAGTCCCTGGTTACTGGTCGATTGATACAGGGAAAAACAAAATCTCTGACTGAATCATGAAGTGCCAATGGAATATGCCCGTCAATTTCAATGAACCATCCTTGTGGCCCATTGTCCTCGACGGTGTTAATGTCGGGGAACTCACAATGATTCTCAAGCCATTTATAGTTCCCACATGGGAAAGAGTAGTGAGACATTGCCGAAGGGTACAATGAGTTTATGTCCAAGAATACTGCATTTGGCTTTGCAACGGTGCTGTATTGTCCGTTTGGATCGGTTGTCAAAACGCGATCCTCATGAAAAACATACCCACCCCTCATTGATCTTTCTACAAAAAGGTGTTGATCCACAGCAGTTATTAAGCCTATTTCCTCCCTACTAATTTTTAAAATCAAGTCCATCACCAACTCTGGTGTGGAAAAATAATAGCCTATATCTAGTCCGAACTCTGAATAGATTAGGTCTGTGCTGACTATGTCTAACAAAGTTAAAACGTCACTGGCCAAGTACAGTCTACAATAATCCCACCCATTTTTACAATTCCCCTTAGACCACACCTTCTTGGCAAACTCATGTTCCTCGGCTCTGCATTCACTGTTGGTGAGTGAATTATAGAAAGCTTCAATTGGAGGTAGTTTCACTTCGCTTAAGCAAGCGCCAGAACAGTAATAGTCGTATGCATATACACCTTTACAAGTCAATAGGTCATACATTTCACTGTCTGGAAAGTGCTGTTTAAGCAAAGGAAAACTATCAAAATTGTCACTTTTCTGCACTTGAATCAATTGACTTAACGCCTTGGGAAAAAACTAAAAGAATCTAAAAACCTGATTTTATTCCAGCACTAATACCCATTATTTACTACCTGCCATTTCAGCTCGAGAAGCACCAACTTCTCAGCCGATTTGGGAATGATGTTATAGGTAAATAATTTATTTTCCCATGGACTATCTACTCTCCCTCCCTCCCTATGCATACGTGCCAGTGCCGGTAAAATAAATTTTAAATCATAATTTGAATTATGAATAAAAACTGGAATAAAAAACTGCTGTATAACGTTTAAGTTACACGATTGATGCGCTACCCCTCTAAAATTACTACCCCAAGAGGATATTTCCTGCCACAAGTGATTGTGGTCTCTGAATTTCCCCTTCCCCCCTCTTTTCCCTTTCCCTTTATCCCCCTCTTCAAACTCCCTCTTACAAACCCAACATATTTTTTGATTTTTAATCGCGAGACGATCCTCTGCAGACAAAATTATTGGGTAATGGGTTATTTCTCAAACGAGAAATAGCACCATTAGATGTGCCAATTAATTTAGTCAGCGCCTTGACCATACACTCTCCCAAATCCAACGTTTCAACTATTTCTAACAACTGCATACTGTTAGAACTGTATATTTGCACGTGGGCGTAGGAGACTGCAATAGCTTAATGTTCTTTGATTCAGTTTGGAAATCGAGGATCGTTCACTTCCAATAGCTTCGCTTCACAATCCACCCAGATTTTATCGCTCTGGAGGAGGGTGTTTTGAAAGTTTTTTAAAACGTAAAATGGCCCTATCCCCTGAAACCGTTTCCACTGACTGGTAGCCATATCGTCTACATTGCTTCATATGATTTTGCAACTTTAATTCAGTCCAAAATCGAGATAGGCATGTCAGACAGTAGAAACGTGTCCCCCTAGTCTTACCCTCCCCCAGAACTCTATTGATATCTGTAATTGGGTTGAAATGGCCAATTGCATTGGTGTTACTAGGTGGTTTGTACAACAGCCAAGCACAGTGTTTAACCAGCTTAATCGACGGACCCCTTACTCGGAACACCACCCCCTTCTTTTTAGAACGAACCCCATCTTCAAATTCAGTTTCATACTGAACCACAGTAACACCGATATTTAAATGGGCACTGGCCCTTTCAAAAATATCAATAGACCGGAGCGTTACTGGGTATTTTCTCTCTAAACAAGTGAAATCTACAATGGGAAAATCGGACCCCTCCTTCCCATGTACATCCCAGTGATCGAAATTCGTCTTGGTAGCGTCAACTGCTAGAGGCTGAAATGCTGATATGAGGAAAGCGTACTTGAAACATCATTCGCGGGACACCTCGACAACCTACTAATCAGGATTATATTTTAAAACTGTTGCCCTTGGCCACACCCCACCTCCCCCCCTCTTAAAATAAAATCTATCGTATTTAAAATTGTGTTTGAGAGTTGAAACTCAGGGAATGGTGTCAATTTGATATTACCGCCCCTCCTCCTCCCCCTCCTCCTCTTGTATATTATTATCACCACCCCCTCCCCCACATTGTTCAATAATAGGGCTATGGGAGGCCACTTCAGTTGTTTGAAGTGGAAGTATGTAATCAGTGGGTAGAGGGTTCCCTGTTAAGTCCCGGGTAAAATCCTCTAAAAGCTGTAAGGTGTTTGGACTTAGCGAAGGTAAGTCCCCCTGATCAAATGTGCTATAATCAACATTAAAAAAATCAGCTAAAATTTCATTAGTATTAAACGGTATTTCAAGTGAAGTAACGATCCCATGCAATTCATTGATAGTTGGCGATTCATTGTCGTGAATTGCATGAAATTCCATTGCCCCTTCAATGAGTTCAGTACTTCTTTCTTCAGTTGGTGAGGAGGTCAGAGCATATGGAACCAATGTAATCTATAAAAGAAAAATAGTTTATTTTCAAAGTGTCTAAATCATTCCTATTTTTTAAAAATTTGATTATTATTTAAAAACACGCTTATCTATAGCATTTAGTTCCATACTATATATATATATTCTGAAAGTTACAACTTAATACAATCTAAAAGATGACATAGAAGGTGCTGATTTTGTTCAAACAACTCCTCAAAAAATAACTCATATTAATACTCTTTATGTGCTTTGAAAAAACCGCGGTCTTTACTTGATAGCCTAACTCTTTCCGATAGAGAACTGTGTTTAAATAAAAGCAGTTTATAACGTAAAGATTACAATAATTGACCTGATTTAAAAGGGGTAACAATGTCTTTTAATATCTCTGACACGCTTTTACTGTGATGAAATGAATTGATTGTTGGAAGGCCCGTTAAAACTGTAATATTCTAGCGAAAAATAGCATTAAGAGTTTCAAATGGTAAGATAACAGTAAACTAGAAATTAACGAAAAATATTATTATGAGGTTGAAAAATAGCGAAGATGCCTACAGTGGGCAGAGAAAATAGGAAAGATTAAAAAAAGAGCGGTTTCTTTGACATGCAAAAAATAACATTATATTTAGATATCTCTGAGGGAGGGGGGGGGGCAGAGAAATTAAAAACAAGAGGTCGGGGATTATAGAGAAAATAACATTTTTAATATCTCTGACACACACTTTTACAGTGTTGAAAAACAGTGAAAAGAAAAGACTAAAAAAACATTGAAAGAAATAGATAGATATTTCTATAACCAGGGAAAAAATGCTTATATTTTTATATTTCGGCTGTAGTTGAGTGCCTGAAGGCTCTGGCGAAGCATGCTGGAGGGAAACCTCCAGAGCTTGTGTTGGTGGGGCAGCTTTTGAAGGGCCAGGCAACACATGATGGAAGGCGAACGGGCCGGCAGCGTTACATTCTTTTGCAGATTGGCCTGCGGCTTCTGCAGTAGGGGCAGTGACAGTTTGGACTTGGGCAGGCAAGACTTGTCTGAAGGGCCTCGGCCAGCGACCATACTGCAAAAATGTCGCCTTCGCACGGTTTTTAGGGGTTTTATTATTACCCCTTGCTCTCTTAGGTGGAGGGCACATGCATTCTTCATAATTTGCCTTAAAAAGAAGGGAAAAAAGTTGGTATTGAAATAATTTTTCCCTTTTTTTACAGAAGGTAAATTAGTTCACCCAACCTCCTAACCATAATTTTGTCTAGAAAGCATTTATCGCAAAGAAGCCCCCCCCCCATTTTCAGTAAAGCAAAAAGTAAAAATTTACGAGAAATATACTATGCATGGAAATCATACGTTTTTATTGTACAACTTGTGAAAAAATAAAAGTTGACAATCACTAGTTTGTAGCCTTAGGATAGAAATCAATGTTTCTTTTTTACCATTTAGAAATTTTGTTAAATGTCCTCGTCTATAGGCTTTAAAACAGATAAATGATTGTTAACCCAGCAGCTTATAGGCTTAAAATTTACGATCTTAGACATAAATGGTATTCAATTTACACATAATAAAGCTATGTATTCTTTTTCTTAGAAATCCCGGTCCCCTTACTTTTCACGTGAAGAAACACTTTGTTTTCACATTACAATGAAGTTGTTAGAATTGAGGCATTGCCCCCTCCTCCCTTTTACATAATGTCCTAAAAAAATATTGTTAGACCATAATATTGGAGATAAGTCGTTTCTCTACTTCCATACAGGTTGCGAACCCACAAGCTTAATTTTCGCAATCTCTTTTTGCTTGAAACTGTTTTAATTCGATGGGAAAAATAAACCTTTTTATCTGTGAAACCTTTTGGTTAAGTCGCTAACGTAAAGGATTAACAAGCAGGAAGTGCAATTGTGAGGTTTCAGCTAATTATCACCTGTTTAAATCATTGCGGAAATGTTTTTAAGTCAAGTTAGCGGCGGCGGCTTAAATGGAAGGTTAGGTATGTTAATAGCTAAGGGATTGACAGAAGTTGACTGTCACTTTTAGATAGGCTTACAGAAAGAATAAATTTATCAAAAACAGAATTATTTCCAATGAAAGAATTAAAGTCGTAAACTGAGAGGGGTGTGGAGGAGGGAGGTTAGGTTTACAAGGTAAAAAAGAACATATTTTAAGCTTCCTAGCGAGTAAAAACATCATATAGTGGAGTTTGTATTGTGGGGGGAGTGGTGGGGGGGGGGTTACCTGAATTTGAATTTACTGGAGGTTAGGTTACTTAGTAAAATGATTTTATTTGAAAATAAAGTATGAAAATTTACTAAACAGAACTCACATTGTAAATCTTGTAGCCAAGGCTTCTAGTTCATCAATAATTTCAGATGCTCTATCCATTGTGTCTTGGAACTCTCTGAATGTTTAATCACAACGCATGTCCATTATATATGAAATCGCAAGGGCGAATTGTAATGTAATAGGAAACCATATGTAACCGACTCTCTGATTAGCTTGGAAGGAGATTTAACCGACTCTCTGATTGGCTTAGAAGGAGACACGTGATCCTGTTTCCCTTTATCGCATCAAAACATTCTCCCCACCGATTATGTAAATCAATTTCTCTGAAATTCACTTGTCCTAGTCGAGTCCAGGATCAATACATTCCACCATCGATTATGTAAATCAAGTTCTCGGAAATTCACTTTCCCCTCGAGTCCTAGATCAATATGTTCCCCCTAGCAATTATGTAAATCACCCCCAGTTTCATGACACCTGGACGAACAACAACATATAAATCGACCATGAAAATACATCAAAGTGAGAAAAATCCTGTTTTTTTCATTCTCAGTGACAAAAACCATAAAAACATGCATAAATTATTTACTGTCAGCGTTGGACTAAATTGTAGATGACAGCAGTGGTGGTTAGGCAGAAATACATTTGTCCTAGTCGATTACGCAATTTATCTCTCGGAAATCCCTTTCCCCACTCTTGTCCTAGATCAATATATCTCTTCCCCACCGTTAATGCGCATGTGCAAACTTCGCCCCGGAGACAATACACATGGAAACAACAAATAAATCGACCATGAAAATACATCAAAGTGAGAAAAATCCTGTTTTTTCATTCTCAGTGACAGAAACCATAAAAACATGCATAAATTATGTACGTACGGGGGCTCATAAGGCCTTTCTACTAATGTTTAAATAGAATTAGAGTTCACTGTTCAAATTATATATAGTTTTCTTGAAACGAAAATGAAGCAACAGACCTTAACAGGTTTCCGGTTTGGATAGAGGGTCATGGCAAAACTCCTGTTTGTAGAAACAGAACTACCAAACAGTAGAAGTATTTAGTTGGAACAAAAAAATTTCTTAATCACTGTAAAGCTATAGATTAAAGAGTAAAGGGTTTAGGAGGGAAAAGCACCATCATTTTTTGAATAGCTCCTACTCAGTTTATGCTTTAATTGGGCTTTTTGCTTTCATTTGAAAATACTTGTTTTTATTAAATTAACTCACCAGTGATCCACTATTTCTGGTATAACATACAATGGATGAATTTTTATCATTTAATTACAGGATTCACATTATGTCGGGGAAAAAAGTAGATGGGGTTTCTGATTCTGTCATGGAAGAAACATACGTACAGAATTTAATCTACGCAGCAGATCTTCTAGAGTCTGAGAATATGATCGGGTTAATTGAACCAATAAATAAGTATACTGGCCCAAACTACTTTATGGATAACTTTGACAAAGGTTTGCATTTTCTTTATAAGTTTTGTCATCTGTTTCTTTTTAGTTGTAAATAATCGCATTTCTGACGCGATTGCATTCAGGAAACGATTACAAACACTTTGGGCTGCGACTTAAATTTGTTTTAAGGAGGAATTGGCATAGATAACCCGACTGAATTTTTGACAATGGTACGATGCTACGGCAATTTACTATAAGCTGGATACTGACTTTCAAATATTGCTAAACTAAACAGTGGTTTAAGTTGCTAAGAGTGCTAGAGGGCAAAATTTAGCCGCTTTTAGTTGGGTCATTGAAGTTTTTTAAGCTGTAGTGAGGAGCATTGAAACTTTTTTTATGATTTTGTTCCTTATAAAAACAAAGACCTCAAAAGTGCTAATAATTTTTTTGTATGCAGACTGCTTCCTCTTGAAAAAAAGAAATCAGTAGGCAACGCTCTATGTTGCCTATGGTAAAAGGACATACGACTCAAGTGCAGTACGTTCTTTTCCCCAGAGGCACTTCATAGGCAGGTGGGTCGTATAAACTTTGTAGGGGGCTCATTTGATTGGACATTAGAAGTTCTAGTGCTCTTTTTAAGATTCAAAAGTTGTCGAAGCTCAATCAGCTCCCCCTGGCCTTTTTCTCCAAATATAACTGATCAAAATGTTTGAGATAGCCAATTCGTTCAAAATATTTCAAAGGTGAAATAACTATGCCTCTGGGTTTGAGAAACCCCAACAGCCCCCAGCGCAAGGGCTTTGAGCTATACAAGTTCCCCACATATAAGGTGTTTTTTATGTATTACATTAATTGATAAAACGAAAAAAAAAGTAAAAAAGAGAAAAACGAGGAATATACAAGCCAGTGAAAAATATGGACTAAAATGCAAATATTTTGGTCAAGACCTCTGCTTGACTGTCCTCAGTACAAGTTAATAACATAAAAATTACTAATAAAGATCCAAGAATACTATAAAATATTTCAAACCTTTCAAAATTTCAAAAATTTCAGTTACCCTTTCACCGTTACATGGAAAGGGTCTTCAAATTTTAGTTGTGCTTTGTTTAAGGTTTGAAATTTTTTATAGTATCCTTAGATTTTCATTAGTAATTTTTATGTCATTAACGTGCACTAAAGACAATCAAGCAGATTTCTTGACCAAAACATTTGCATTTTAGTCAACATTCTTCACTGACGTGTAAATTCCTCGTTTGTTTCTTTTTTACTGTTGTTTTGTTTTATCATGATTAGCCAGTGTGGTCTCAGAAATTATTTACAACAAGCATATGGGGAGCCCATGACCAAGTCTGTTCATAATTATTTTGATTTTTCCAAAAAACACGCTAACTTAATTAGCCTGCAAGGTTTCATAGAATTCTTCCAAAGTCACTTCATTTTCGATTAAATCTAGGCACGCAATCGGAACTGAAATTTAGTGATAGGGCAATCGGAACTGAAATTTAATGATAGGGTTGGTTTTCAATCATTGAACCACATTTTAAAAGACCAAAAAACCGACGTTTTTTCCTTAGTAACATGATCGCTAAAGTTCGACATTTTTTACAGCGTAACCTCTCTCACCAGATTTTCAACAGATTTCTGAAATAGCTCAAAGGTCTTTCCGCCACAACTTTTTCATGGCTAGAATTCGTTTATCAGAAAAGTTTGTAAAATAAAAATTCAAAAAATTCAAAATTCCAGAAGTTTTCTTCCTAGATTCTGTCCTGGCCTGGCCATTGAGAACCTATTTTTGAAAGTTCTTACACAGGAAGAAATCCATTAAGGGACCGAAATTTTGTTTGCCTCATCCACGAGTAAATTTCTCAGAGATAGTTTCCAGTGTGGAGACGGGTATATTTGGCTCAAGAAGTATTGTGGAAAACCCAGACTTAATTCGAGGGGAGGTTGTTAAGAATCTTCTTGACTTCACTCCTTATTCCTCTAATTCAAAAACTTGGGAAACACAAAATCTGAAAAATTTAACAAAAGACCCAGACATCATTATCACCAGGACTGACAAAGGGAATAAAATTGTTATCCTTGATAAAATCTCATATAACAAAAAAGTTACGGATATTCTATCCGACACTCACACTTATAAACCTATAGAGTCAGACCCCACTGACAAGCTCACCCGTGAAGCACGAAAAGAGCTGGGAATTTTACAAAAAGAGAGATTCGTTACTCCACAAATGTACAAAATGTTTTACCCTAAAGGGTACTCCGCTCCTAAATTCTATGGTCTCCCAAAAATTCACAAAGATGGAGTTCCTCTGCGCCCAATTATGGCCTCTTATAGTTTGCCAGCTTCCAGACTGGGACAATGGTTATCCACAATTTTTCTTCCTCTTATGTCGACGCAAGCTTCTTACATTGGTGTTATTCGAGAAGTCCCGTCTGATTTTGACCTTGAAATGCCACGGAACCAGTTTGGTATAATCGGGTCTAGTCGATTTGGAACAAGCAAATCGGTTAAGCTTGAATTTGCAGACGCGATTACTAAAGGATCATTTCTGCGAAATGGTGTGAAGATTGGGTATGAAAACTTCCGTGTTTATGAGTTCAAGCAATTGCCAAAGTGTTGCTTCAAGTGTCGTTCCCCTGGACACTTGGAAAGTGCATGTACTAGTAGCGCTCCCAAGTGCGCTCGTTGTGCTGGACCTCATTTATCTACGAACAGTGATCGTTGTACGGAATCTCCGAAATTTGCCAATTGTGGAGGATCTCATCCTTCTTACAGCCTACGATGCCCTGTGATTAAGAAGATTACTGATAAGGTCTATTCTCAGAAATGAATCCGGACATAAGTATAGTCTCATTTAATATTAATGGAACGCAAATACATTCTTAGACCACACTGGCTATACATGACAAACGAAACTCAGAGAAGAGAGAAAGTAAAAAAATGAAAAATAAAATCAAAAAGGGTGAAAAAACGAGGATTTTGTCAGCCAGCGAACCATGAAGAATACAAAATATAAGCAAATATTTCGACAAGGACCTCCGCCAAGTCGTCCTAAGTGCTAAACAAAAACAAAAAAGATAAGAAAAAACAACGAGAATCTAACCTTTCGAAGTTTCCTGTACAAAGACAGAAAAGACACTGAATAAAAAACCAGGCAGGAATCAATGAAAATGAAATTTACCAATATGATTGTGTAAGGATCTTTCGTCTTGCATTAATTTTGGCTGGTCTACAATTTCGGTTTTCATTAGATATGCAAATAGGTTCTTTTAAGTTTTTTTCGGGTTAAAATATTGATTGAGTCCTTCTAGATTAAACTGTCGTAAATTGGGCTTAATGAAATATCTCCAGTATCTCTATTTATTGATAAATTTTGGCTCATATATTTTTTTATCTCAATTACCTCCTTAAAAGTTTGTGGTACGCCATTAACAGTTGATATTAAGGTTGCCTCGTCAAACAAAATTAGATGGGCCGGGTTTACGAAAATAGGCGAAGCCAATGCCGAATCAAAATTGTCATTGTTATTTTTTAATCTCAGGGACTTATCTATTGAAATTTTGTGCTCATGCAGACGTTCACCTAGTTGTTGATGGGTTCTACCAATGTAAAATTTTCCACAAGAACACGGGATTCTGTAGACACCACTACCCAGTAAAGGTTCTGTTTTATCCTTTCCTGAGTTAAAAAAAATGTTCAACCTTTTGTTTGGTTCTGAAAGAAACAGAAAGATTATGTTTATTTAAAATTTTTCTAAGTCTATCGCCAAGTTTCGGGATGTATGGTCAAACGAGGAAAGTTTTTTTCTCAATTGCCGGTGTAACTGAATCAAGGGGGACAAGCTCCCAATTTTGTTATTTTATCTTTTTTAATCGTCTATCTATTATATTTTCAATGAGTTTGATTGGGTAACCATTGCAAAAAAGAATATCTTTGACATAATTTAGTTCAGAATTTATATTATTACGGGACCAAATTTTTAAAACTCTGTCGACTAAAGAGATTATTACCCCTCTTTTTACAGAAGGAGGGTGGTGGGAAGAGAAATGTAGATATCGATCATTATGAGTCGGCTTTCTATATATAGAAAATTCAAGACCAGGATTAGTTTTTATAATCAAAACATCTAAGAAAGGCAGCTTACCTGAATCTTCGAGCTCCATTGTGAACTGGAGATTCGAATCAAAAGAGTTCAAATGTGCCAAAAAATTTCTTAGAGAGTCTTGTCCATGTTCCCAAACAGAAACGATATCATCAACAAAATGAAACCAGATGGAGTGTTTTAAGTGGAAACTATTCAAAGCAGACTGTTCTATGAAATCCATGTAAAAGTTTGCAAAATAAGGAGACAAGACAGTGCCCATGGATAAGCCCATTATTTGAAGAAAAAAATTGTTTTGGAATTTAAAATACGAAGAGTACTTGTTGCAAAGATGGACAGGTGTCATTATTGTATAAATGTCCAGAATTTTGTAATATAACCAATCTGAATTTTTCTCTAATTTTCGTTTTAAAGACTTCTCACACTTGTGAAACATTGCATGAAGTCCACATAGAAACTGAATCGAACATAGATATAACTTGATTTTACGTTGTATTTTGATTTTTTAACTTTTTGATTTTTTTTAACATTGGTAGAACCCATCAACAACTAGGTGAACGTTTGCATGAGCACAAAATTTCAATAGACAAGTCCCTGAGATTAAAAAATAACAATGACAACTTTGATTCGGCATTGGCTTCGCATATTTTCGTAAACCCGACCCATCTAGTTCTGTTTGACGAGGCAACCTTAATATCAACTGTTAATGGCGTACCACAAACTTTTAAGGAGATAATTGAGATAAAAAAATATATGAACCAAAATTTAGCAATAAATAGAGATACTGGAGATATTTCATTAAGCCCAATTTACGACAGTTTAATCTTGAAGGACTCAATCAATATTTTAACCCAAAAAAACTTAAAAGTACCTATTTGCATATCTAATGAAAACCGAAATTGTAGACCAGCCAAAATTAATGCAAGACAAAAGATCCTTACACAATCATCTTGGTAAATTTCATTTTCATTGATTCCTGCCTGGTTTTTTATTCAGTGTCTATTCTGTCTTTGTACAGGAAACTTCAAAAGTTTAGATTCTCGTTTTTTTTTTTCTTCTCTTTTTTGTTTTTGTTTATCAATTAGGACGACTTTGGAGAGGTCCTTGTCGAAATATTTGATTATATTTTGTATTCTTCATGGGTCGCTGGCTGACAAAATCCTCGTTTTTTTCACCCTGTTTGATTTTATTTTTCATTTTGTTACTTTCTCTCGTCTCTGAGTTTCGTTTGTCATGTATAGCAAGTGTGGTCTAAGAATGTATTTGCGTCAAGCTTACGGGGAGCATTGGACCAATATTGTTTTAGATTTTTTAAATTGTGTTAAGAAACATGCAAATCTTATTTGTCAGTTTAATTTCTTAGAAACTTGTAAAAGACATCGAATTCTTCCACCTTCTTTACGTTTCAACCTACATTTAGGCACACTTTCTGAAGGCCCATTTATTCAGAGAATGGGTTTCAAAACTTTAACACATATTTTAAAAGACCATAGATCCAGAAGATACCTCCTTAGTAATAAAATACTTAATTTAAAATCCTTATTATATCAGATTTTGTCAGCTCATGATTTTCACCAGATTTTACAAATCTCACATAGGTCTTTCAGACACATATTCCATTTAGCTACAACTCGTTTATCGGAAAAATTCTCAAAACTGGAATTTCAACAGTTTCAACAAACACGGATTTTCCTTCCTAGATTTTGTCCTGGTCCTCCTTTGGAAAATTTATCCTCTAAGGTATTTACATCCAAGGACCTAAGTATTCTTTCAAAAGGACCAAAATTTGCAATGGTTCAAACACACGTAAATACTGCAGAAATTATTACGGGCGTGGAGTCTGCTATTTTTAGCTCTCATGGTGAAGTCTAAAATCCAGACCTACTCAGAGGTGAAATTGTAAAGAGTATTCTTTATTATAGGCAATCTTTGTCACTTTCAACTCAATCAAAGGAATAAATTAAAATACTCCGAAATTTAAAAAAAGACAAAAACACAGTAATTAAGAAAGCTGACAAGGGAAACACAGTTGTAATTATGAATTCTGCAGATTATGAATTAAAAGTTAACACCCTTTTAATGGACAAAAATGTTTACAAAAAAATAAATTTTGATCCCACGGACAAATACACACAGAAGTTGAGAAAGGAACTAGGAATTTTAAAAGATACCAGACTAATTACCCCTCAAATGTACAGAAAATTTTATCCCAAAGGTTGTTCAGCCCCTAAGTTTTATGGTCTGCCTAAAATCCATAAGAAAGATATCCCGTTACGTCCAATTGTAGCATGTTATAGTTCTCCAGCTACGGGTATAAGAAGTTTCTTAGCCACCATTTTTAAACCTCTTTTAAGCACACAGAAATACTATATCAAAAACTCCATAGATCTTGTTGAAAAGTTAAAAAATCAAAGTACAACATCAAATACCGTTTTATCTAGTTTTGATGCAGTTTCTATGTACACTTCATGCGATGTTCATAAATGTGAGCAGGCTTTACAAAGAAAATTAGAGGAAAATTCATCTTGGTCGGATTACAAAACTTTGGAAATTGATACAATAATGACCCTTGTCCGTCTTTGCAACAAACACTCCTCGTATTTTAAATTCCGAAACAAATTTTTTCTTCAAATAATGGGCTTATCCATGGGCACTGTCTTGTCTCCTTATTTTGCAAACTTTTACATGGATTTCATAGAACAGTCTGCTTTGAATAGTTTCCACTTAAAACACTCCATCTGGTTTCGTTTTGTTGATGATATCCTTTCTGTTTGGGAACATGGACAAGACTCTCTAAGAGATTTTTTTGGCACATTTGAACTCTTTTGATTCGAATCTCCAGTTCACAATGGAACTCGAAGATTCAGGTAAGCTGCCTTTCTTAGATGTTTTGATTATAAAAACTAATCCTGGTCTTGAATTTTCTATATATAGAAAGCCGACTCATAATGATCGATATCTACATTTCTCTTCCCATCACCCTCCTTTTGTAAAAAGAGGGGTAATAATCTCTTTAGTCGACAGAATTTTAAAAATTTGTTCCCGTAATCATATAAATTCTGAACTAAATTATGTCAAGGATATTCTTTTTTGCAATGGTTACCCAATCAAACTCATTGAAAATATATTAGATAGACGATTAAAAAAGATAAAAGAACAAAATAGGGAGCTTGTCCCCCTTGATTCAGTTACACCGGCAATTGAGAAAAAAACATTCATCGTTTCACCATACATCCCAAAACTTGGCGATAAAATTAGAAAAATTTTAAATAAACATAATCTCTCTGTTTCTTTCAGAACCGAACAAAAGGTTGAACATTTTTTTAACTCAGGAAAGGATAAAACAGACCCTGTACTGGGTAGTGGTGTCTACAGAATCCTGTGTTCTTGTGGAAAATTTTACATTGGTAGAACCCATCAACAACTAGGTGAACGTTTGCATGAGCACAAAATTTCAATAGACAAGTCCCTGAGATTAAAAAATAACAATGACAACTTTGATTCGGCATTGGCTTCGCATATTTTCGTAAACCCGACCCATCTACTTCTGTTTGACGAGGCAACTTTAATATCAACTGTTAATGGCGTACCACAAACTTTTAAGGAGGTAATTGAGATAAAAAAATATATGAACCAAAATTTAGCAATAAATAGAGATACTGGAGATATTTCATTAAGCCCAATTTACGACAGTTTAATCTTGAAGGACTCAATCAATATTTTAACCCGAAAAAACTTAAAAGAACCTATTTGCATATCTAATGAAAACCGAAATTGTAGACCAGCCAAAATTAATGCAAGACGAAAGATCCTTACACAATCATCTTGGTAAATTTCATTTTCATTGATTCCTGCCTTGTTTTTTATTCAGTGTCTATTCTGTCTTTGTACAGGAAACTTCGAAAGGTTAGATTCTCGTTTTTTTTTATTCTATTTTTTGTTTTTGTTTAGCACTGAGGACGACTTGGCGGAGGTCCTTTTCGAAATATTTGCTTATATTTTGTCTTCTTCATGGTTCGCTGGCTGAAAAAATCCTCGTTTTTTAACTCTTTTTGATTTTATTTTTCATTTTGTTACTTTCTCTCTTCTCTGAGTTTCGTTTGGCATGTATAGCCAGTGTGGTCTAAGAATGTATTTGCGTCAAGCTTACAGGGAGCACTGGACCAATATTGTTTTAGATTTTTTAAATTGTGTTAAAAAACAAACAAATCTTATTTGTCAGTTCAATTTTGTAGAAACTTGCAAAAGACATCGAATTCTTCAACCTTCTTTACGTTTCAAACTACATTTAGGCACACAATCTGAAGGCCCATTTATTCAGAGAATGGTTTTCAAAACTTTAACACATATTTTAAAAGACCATAGATCCAGAAGATACGTCCTTATTAATAAAATACTTAATTTAAAATCCTTATTATATCAGATTTTGTCCCCTCATGATTTTCACCAGATTTTACAAATCTCACATAGGTCTTTCAGACACATATTCCATTTAGCAACAACTCGTTTATCGAAAAAATTCTCAAAACTGGAATTTCAACAGTTTCAACAAACACGGATTTTCCTTCCTAGATTTTGTCCTGGTCCTCCTTTGGAAAATTTATCCTCTAAGATTTTTACATCAAAGGAACTAAGTATTCTTTCAAAAGGACCAAAATTTGCAATGGTTCAAACATACGTAAATACATCAGAAACTATTACGGGCGTGGAGTCTGCTATTTTTAGATCTCATGGTGAAGTCGAAAATCAAGACCCACTCAGAGGTGAAATTGTAAAGATTATTCTTGATTATAGGCCATCTTTGTCACTTTCAACTCAATAAAAGTAAGAAATTAAAATCCACCGAAATTTAAAAAAAGACAAAAACACAGTAATTACGAAAGCGGACAAATGAAACACAGTTGTCATTATGAATTCTGCAGATTATGAATTAAAACTTAACACCCTTTTAATGGATAAACATATTTACAAAAAAATAAATTTTGATCCCACTGACAAATACACACAGAAGTTGAGAAATTAACGAGGAATTTTAAAAGATACTAGACTACTTACCCCTCAAATGTACAGAAAATTTTATCCCAAAGGCTGTTCAGCCCCTAAGTTTTATGGTCTGCCTAAAATCCATAAGAAAGATATTCCGTTACGTCCAATCGTAGCATGTTATAGTTCTCCAGCTACGGGTATAGGAAGTTTCTTAGCCAACATTTTTAAGCCTCTTTTAAGCAAACTGAATTCCTATATAAAACACTCCATAGATCTTGTTGAAAAGTTAAAAAATCAAAGTACAACAGCAAATACCGTTTTATCTAGTTTTGATGCAGTTTCTATGTACACTTCATGCAATGTCCATAAGTGCAAGCATGACTGACACCGGAACTAATAAAAAAATTCAGCTTGGTTTGTTTACAAGATTTTTGAAATGGAGATAATAATTACCCTTGTCCGCATTTGCAATAAGTTCTCCTAGTCTTTTAAATTCCAAAGCAAACTTTATAAGCAAATAATGGGCTTATCCATGGGCACTGTTTTGTCTCCTTATTTGGCAAATTTTTACTTGCATTTCATAGAACAGTCTGCTTTGAATAGTTTCCACTTAAAACACTCCATCTGGTTTCGTTTTGTTGATGATATCGTTTCTGTTTGGGAACATGGACGAGACTCTCTAAGAGATTTTTTGGCACATTTGAACTGTTTTGATTCGAATCTCCAGTTCACAATGGAACTCGAAGATTCAGGTAAGCTGCCTTTCTTAGATGTTTTGATTATAAAAACTAATCCTGGTCTTGAATTTTTTTATATATAGAAAGCCGACTCATAATGATCGATATCTACATTTCTCTTCCCATCACCCTCCTTCTGTAAAAAGAAGGGTAATAATCTCTTTAGTCGACAGAGTTTTAAAAATTTGTTCCCGTAATCATATAACTTCTGAACTAAATTATGTCAAAGATATTCTTTTTTGCAATGGTTACCCAATCAAACTCATTGAAAATATATTAGATAGACGATTAAAAAAGATAAAAGAACAAAATAGGGAGCTTGTTCCCCTTGATTCAGTTACACCGGCTATTGAGAAAAAAACTTTCATCGTTTTACCATACATCCCGAAACATGGCGATAAACTTAGAAAAATTTTAAATAAACATAATCTCTCTGTTTCTTTCAGAACCGAACAAAAGGTTGAACATTTTTTTAACTCAGGAAAAGATAAAACAGACCCTGTACTGGGTAGTGGTGTCTAAAGAATCCCGTGTTCTTGTGGAAAATTTTACATTGGTAGAACCCATCAACAACTAGGTGAACGTTTGCATGAGCACAAAATTTCAATAGATAAGTCCCTGAGATTAAAAAATAACAATGACAACTTTGATTCGGCATTGGCTTCGCATATTTTTGTAAACCCGACCCATCTAGTTCTGTTTGACAGGGCAACTTTAATATCAACTGTTAATGGCATACCACAAACTTTTAAGGAGGTAATTGAGATAAAAAAATATATGAACCAAAATTTAGCAATAAATAGAGATACTGGAGATATTTCATTAAGCCCAATTTACGACAGTTTAATCTTGAAGGACTCAATCAATATTTTCACCCGAAAAAACTTAAAAGAACCTATTTGCATATCTAATGAAAACCGAAATTGTAGACCAGCCAAAATTAATGCAAGACGAAAGATCCTTGCACAATCATCTTGGTAAGTTTCATTTTCATTGATTCCTGCCTGGTTTTTTATTCAGTGTCTATTCTGTCTTTGTACAGGAAACTTCGAAAGGTTAGATTCTCGTTTTTTTTTTCTTTTTTTTTGTTTAGCACTGAGGACGACTTGGCGGAGGTCCTTTTCGAAATATTTGCTTATATTTTGTCATCTTCATGGTTCACTGGCTGACAAAATCCTCGTTTTTTCACCCTTTTTGATTTTATTTTTCATTTTGTTATTTTCTCTCTTCTCTGAGTTTTCGTTTGTCATGTATAGCCAGTGTGGTCTAAGAATGTAAAGTTTAGTGTCCCAGATTACTATTCTCAGTTTGGGCACTCGAATAAATGCTGCATCTGGCAACACTGGCGAATTCCGCAATTACGGCATTCAGTCAAAATATACTAAGTTAATTTTTATATTTTATGATAAAGGTAATAAGAACAGTGTTGCCACTCCTTAGGACTCCTTACCCAAGATGTTGAAATTGCAGCCCGGAGATTGGAGATCTCGGAGAAATCAAATATATCAAAATATTACCATCAGAAAGTATATACACTAATTTTCATTTTTAATATTTCTTCTTTTTCCAAAATTTAGGACTAATGTTGCTCCTCAAAGCTTTGCCCAAAATCTTGGGAAATTTTGGTCCTCAGCTTAAAAATGCTAGAATAAAAAACGTTAGGAATAAATTGTTCACTTAGTGTTCGTGTTCATTTGGTCCATTTAGTCTATTGTCCACTAAAACACTGTATATAAATATAAGACAGTAGAATCATTCCCTATCTCAACCATCATAAAAACTCCGGACCGAGATGCAAGTGCTCCGGAGAACATTTAAACAAGTTTAAACATAAGCGACATTCGATTTTTTCACGGGTAGACAAGTCAGATTTCTATTGAACGCAAAACTTGGTTTCAACGTTGCAACACTAAATTCTAAAGAATCTAGATTTTAAATTAATTTATTCCAATACATATCGGTAATTAGTAAAAATGTTATAAAAATCGGTAGTCGGCCAGTACAATGTTATTATTACACGTTTTTAGGGAATTACAAATAAGGCTGCAAAGTCTCGAGTTGGTTTCAAAGGCATTTTGAGAAAGATTCTGCTAAAATACGTGTTCCAGGGTAATTGGACCGCTGATGGCAGATCAAATGAGAGGAGCTGTTTGTATGCGCCGATATATATATATATATATATATATATATATATATATATATATATATATATAGGCACATGCGGCTGTGTCCGCATGTATATAGGCTGTCCTTTTTCTGGGACATGTAGGCTGAGTTTAATGTTGGGGCTTGAGTTTAATGTTGAAAAGTGCAAGGTTCTCAATTTTGGACAAAATAATTTATGATGGCAATACTCAGTGTCATCAAATGCTGGTGAGAGACAACTGATTTCCAAGAGTACCTTAGAAAGAGATTTGGGGGTTATTGTAGATGAAGACCTTAAATTCAACTCTGACACTTGAGCTACAGTAGCAAGGGCCTACCCAAAGTCTTGGTATATTCAAGCACACAATCACCAATACATCCCCAGCAATAGTTACTAAACTTTAAAAGAGCTTAGTGAGACGAAGATTGGAGTATAGAATATGTGTCACCAATTAATAAAACAGACCAGCTGGCTCTTAAATATGTCTAAAGAAGGGGAACAAATTGCAGAAAGAGCCTCAAAGATAAAGAGAATTCATGTCATTACACGTTTACACGTTTTTAGGAATTACAAATAGGTTGCAAAGTCTCGAGTAGGTTTCAAAGGCATTTTGAGAAAGTTTCTGCTAAAATACGTGTTCCAGGGTAATTGGACCGCTGATAGCAGATCAAATGAGAGCACCATTATTCAGTGACTCACAAATTTACACTGACCCACTAATGACAGAGTAAATGGGAGGAGCTGTTTATATGCGCCGAGGATGTAGTGCCAAAAATCAATAAGCTTTGATCTTACTGTTATGTTATTTATATACAGTGACTAAAAACATCAAACAAATACAAGTAATATCCTCAAACGTTTTTCACTAACATTTAATTTTTACGTTTCTTTTTTTCTAGGAATTTTTTACGTTTCAAATTTGAATATTTAGATAATATTCAAAAGATTTTAAAATAAACAGTGTAATAGTCATGAAATTTAGCATTACATGGTAAACAAAAATGGCCAATGCGGTAAGAAAAACACTACATATGACGTCATCTTTTGATGAGTTTTCAGCGTAAATTTAACAAATTTGCTTGCGCGATAGAATTTGCTACCAAAACAGAAGGGCGATTTTGATAGCCAGTATTTATGGATCGAAGCTTTAAGAATTCCATTAATGCAGAACGAAGAGCCAATGCTTGAGCTTGGCATTGCACACTTTGCAAAATGCCCAATGCTGTAAGGAAAACCTATAACAATGATTTCATCTTATGATGAGTTTTCAGTTAAAATTAAACAGCCTCTGGTTAGGCATTACCTTTAGCTACTAAACCAAGAAGGCAATTTTCTTAGTCGGTATTTTTGAAGCAAAGCTTCAAAAAATTACATCAAAGAATCTGTCATTCGTGAACTAATACTTGAATTTAGCATTGCATGTTTTACAAACGATATAAGGCAAAATACCCAATGCGGCAAGAAAAACTCATATACATCACGTCATCCTAATGAGTTTTCAGTAAAATTTTGACAGCCTTTGCTTTTACAGTACATTTTACAATCCAACCAAGATGGGCAATTTTGATAGCCGGTATTTTTGCAGTCAAGTTTCTCAAGTTGCTGCAGAATCAAGAAAAAGATCTCTATTCTTCACGATCTCCACATCAAATATACTCTCTAAATATACCAAACTAGCGAAATAAAAAGACTTGACATAGATACTATGAAATTTTCTCATCATAGGAAATAAACATGATATTTTCATTTCGAATTTGAAGTATCATGAAAAGTAAGGAACGACATTAAAACTTAAAACAAACAGAAACTATTCCGTATATAAAAGGGGCTGTCCCTCTCCTCAACGCCCCGGCATTATTTCTTTACGCTAAAAGTTTGACTCTTTCTCACAACTCTATTGTTTAAAACAATGGAAAACTTTAGCCTAAAGAGCGAGGCATTGAGGACGAGACAGTCCATTTCATATACGAAATAATTTCTGTTCGATTTAAGTTTTAATGTCGCTCCTTACTTTAAATTAAAAAAACTTGTTTTTTATTCAATCAGTCAATCATTTTATTTATAACCCATCACAAAAAATCTGGGCAGAGCCCAGAAAAAAGACAGATTAAAAATCAAGAAAAACAAAAAAAGAAACAACATTTCTTTGTTTTCTTTAATCTAATTTCTTAATTATTTAGCTTCTTACCAAATCAGCCCACTTCTAAGTTTTAACGATAATCCCTTGGATAGGCTACATGGTGACTGGAAAAAAAAAATACATAGAAGACAAATTGAAGTCAACGCTATAGCGTCGGTTCACTGATTGAATGAAATTCATTGGCGATGTGGGTTTTCATCACTTGCACACAGTAAATGTGAAAAACATATAATAGAACGACAATTCGCTTTTTCGTCTGACATGTGACAGCATTGTTTACAAGTAAATGAGCTTGTCCTAACATGGTTGCTGGTTGCTTGTCACAATTTAAGCTGGATAATTCACCTCCCCATTGGATCTCTTTCGTCCCTAACCAACTTTGTTGATTTATTTTTTTTAGAACATCCACTGACAAGAAGGCTTCCTAATGACACCAATTAGCATGCGCTAAGACGAGGTCACACATCAGTGATCACTAGCTCATTAATGAAGCAAGCTTATGAGTAGAGGTGACCCTAGTACTCGTGACCCCACACCATATATGGGCATAGAGTCATTAGGGAGAACACGTTGTTAATGGGGTCAATGACCTCTTTTTCCAAGGTCGATGTTGTTGTTGTTTCCGAGGCAATTGGCAAGGTCAATGTTGTTGTTGTTGTTGTAAGTGCACGCTCTCAGCGAATGTTATGATCCAGAAATAGGGGCCATATTGACTCCGAACGGGGCACCAAATATGGGCATAGTGTCATTAGGGAGAAAACGTTGTAAATGGGGTCAATGACCTCTTTTTCCAAGGTCGATGTTGTTGTTGTTTTCGAGGCACTTGTCAAGGTCAAAGTTGTTGTTGTTGTTGTAAGTGCATGCTCTCAGCGAATGTTATGATCCAGAAATAGGGGCCTTATTGACTCCGAACGGGGCACCAAATATGGGCATAGAGTCATTAGGGAGAACACGTGGTTAATGGGGTCAATGACCTAAATTTCCAAGGTCGATGTTGTTGTTGTTGTAAGTGCACGCTCTCAGCAAATGTTATGCGCGTCCAGGAATTTGGAACACCTGTGCTGTCGACCTCAATTCACCTATCGTGAATCAATAATTCCCCTTAGAAACAACAAATTAATTCCCCTTTCTTGACAGATCAATCAACCAATGACATCATCTGTCAGACTTTAAAAATTTTCACATAGAAACGATTCTCCAGGAATAGATCCAAGTCATTAATGTCTTTGCCTCGGAAACAACTCTTTTGGTCGAACTCCAAAGGATATTAATAGCCAAAGGCCATGGAAACACTTCTCCAAGAAACATCTTAGCGATGAATTGTTTTAGCGCGGGAATCAGGTTTCTTATTAATTTGAAATGCATTAGCGCAGAGATGCCAAAAACAAAAGGAACACGCTGAATTAAGTTTAGGGATTATTTGGGCGAAACTGTTTTAGACAGGTTACGGAACTATTTCGGCGAAACAGTTAGAGTCATTTTAAAAGATGATTTTTGAAGAGATTTTAGAAGAGTATTTAATGGTGAAACTCTATGGTCGTTATAATACACAAGTTTCATTTGAACAGTGTTGTGAGGTCCTCTAACCCAACCCCAAAGGGTTCCGATCCTCCTACCCCAACCCCGAAGGACGCCCCCGGTCCTCAAAGGCCCCCAAGCTCCCAAAGGGCCACCGGCGCCCCCAAAGGCCCACCCAGACCCCCAAAGGCCATCCCCGGGCCCCCCACAGGCCCATCAAGCTCCCAAAGGACCCACGGGGTCCCAAAGGTCCTCCCCCCGTCCCCCAAGGTTCCCCACCGTCCGCACTGCCCCCCCGGGCCCCCCACGGCCCGCCCGGGGCCCCCACGGCCCACCCTGTTCCCCCACGGCCCTCCCCCCGCCCCCAAAGGTCCCCCCGACCCGAGACGCGCCCCCGGGCTGTGCCGGGGGGCAGGAACGCGCCGCTGGATGTGCCTCAGGGTTGCGCTGTGGGTCATGTAAGTAACACGGGGGAGGTGCTATAGGGAGGCACCGCAGGAAAGTACCGCAGGATGTACCGCAGGGGTGCACCGCAAAAAAAAAGTAAAAGCACCACTTCCACTTTCAAACGGTGAGCCACACCCTGTACGTTTCCGATCTCACACCGCCCGCTCCGGGTTTTCACCGGTCCTCCGGGCTTCAACCGGGCCCACCGGCCCCCACGGATCCCCCGGACCCCCAATGGTCCTCCCCCGATCCCCCACGCTCCCCAAAGTTCCCCACGGCCCTCCCCCCGCCACTCCACGTCCCCCGGGGTTCCCCAGGAACCCTCCATCCTCTAGGGCCCCCGATCCCCAAACGCCCTCCCTGGGCCCCAAAGGCCCTCCCCCAGTCCCCATACATGAACAAAAAAACTCAACAACACGAAAAAACTTACACACACACACAAAAATAAACAAAAAAACACGAACAAATACACACACACACAAACACATAAAAAAACACACAAACAATAAAAAAAAAAAACACACTAACAAAAAAACACACAAAAAAAAAAAAACACACACAAGCACCCTAAAACTTACATGCACACAACAACTGACATGCACACAAAAACTTACACACACACACACACAAAAACTTACACACACACACACACACACAAAAACACAAATACACACACACACAAAACAAACACCCACGCACAAAAACTGACACACACACACAAACTAACACACACACACACACACACACACACAGAAACTTACACACACACACACAAAACTTAAACACACACACACAAAACTTACACACACACACAAAAACTTACACACACACACAAACTTACACACACACACACAAACTTACACATACACACACGAAAACTTACACACACACACACACAAAAACTTACACACACACACACAAAACTTACACGCACACAAAAACTTACACACACACACACACACACACAAAACTTAAACACACACAAAAACTTACATGCACACAAAAACTTACATTCACACAAAAACTTACACACACACACAAAACTCAAACGCACGCAAAAAAACTTACACACACACACACAAACTTACACACACACTCACACCAAAACTTACACACACACGCAAAACTAACACACACACAAAAACAAGACACACACACACACACACACAAACACACACACACACACACACACACAAACACACACACACGCACACGAACACACACACACACACAACACATGCACACACACGACACACACACACACACACACACACACAAACACACACACAAACAAACACATAAACACACACTAAAAAACACACAAAATAAAACAAAAAAATAAAAACAAAATCACAAAAAAAAACAAACTTACACACACACACACACACACACACACACACACACACACACACACACACACACAAACAAAAACCAACACAAAGAAAAAAACACACACACAAACACACAGAAAAAAACAAACACACACACAAAAACACACACACACACAAATACACACATACACACACACACAAATAAACAGATACAAACAGACACACACACACAAACAAACACACACACACACACACACAAACACACACACACAAAAAAAAACACACACACACAAAATAAAAAACACACACACAAAAAAATACACACACACAAAAACACAAAATAAAAAACTCTAATACACACACACAAAAAATTAAAAAAACACAAACTCATGCACACACACAAAAACATACACACACACACACACAAAAACAAGCAAACAAACACTAAAACACACACAAACAAATACACACAAAAACTTACACACACACACACACACACACACAAAAACTACCACAATAACTCAAAAACTTACATGCACACAAAAACTTATAAACACATACACAAAAAACTCACACACACACACACAAAACTTACACACACAAAAGCTTAGACACACAAAAACTTACACACACACACACACAAACTTACACACACACGCAAAAACTTACACACACACAAAAACTTACATGCACACAAAAACTTACAGTACACACACACACAAAAGTTAGGCAAAAACTAGGTGTACGACACTACATACATTAAATTAGCTAGGTTAAGTTAGTTAGGCTAGGTTAGCCTACGTACGCACGTGTACTAGCCTAACCTAACTTAACCTAACCTAATTTAATCTATTCTAACCTAACCTAATCATACACCTAACTTTTTGCCTGTCTCTCACCTAACCTAAGCTAACCTAAGTGAAGCGTACATAGGCTAACCTAACCTAACTTAACCTAACCTAACTTAATCTAATCTAACCTAACCACACTTACCGGAAACGGTTAGGTTAACTTATACTTATCGCTAAAGATAATTTAAAAAAAAAAAAATTACAAAGTTAAAATAAACCCATAAGGAATGTATGATGAGTACCCCAGAAATTTATCTTTTAGATAAAACCTAAAGGCATGTGGACTAAGACCCAAAATCTGAGCTAGTGAATTTCCACCGTTCAGGCTGGTGGACTGGGACCCCAATACTGAGCTAGTGGATTTCCACCATTCGGGCTGGTGGACTAAGACCCCAAATTTCCAACTCTTGCATTTCATGACAGAAATTCAAAATGAACTTCGAAAAATCAAGAGAATGTATCTGTGAGAAGGTAAAGCACAACAAGTCACTACTGAAATATTCCAACTCTTGCATTTCACGACAGAAATTCAAAATAAACTTCGAAAAATTAAGACAATGTAACTGTGATATGGTAAGCATGTAAGTTTTTGTGTGGGTAAGTTTTCGCGTGTGTGTGTGTCAGTTTTCGTGTGTGTGTGTGTAATAGTTTGCACGTCTTCTTAAGTTTTTGTGCGTGTGTGCAAGTTTTAGTTTTTGCATTTTAGATTTATGGGTTACTTAATTTGTTGTGTGCATTCAAGTTTTTGCTTTTTTGTTTAAGTTTTTGTGTGTGTGTGGTTTAAATTGTTTTTGTTTCTATGATTTTGTGTGTGTAAGCTTTTACGTGTGTGTGTGTAATTGTTCGTGTTTGTGTGTATAAGTTTTTGTGTGCATTTAAGTTTTCGTGTGCATGTGTAAGTGTGTGTGTGTGTGTGTGTGTGTGTGTGTGTGTGTGTGTAAGTTTTTGTGTGTGTGTAAGTTTTTATGAGGGTGTGTAAGTTTTTGTGTGTGTGTAAGTTTTTGTGTGCATGTATGTTTTTGTGTTAATTTAAGTATTTACGTGTTGGTGTAAGTTTGTTTGTGTGTGTGTCTGTTTTTGTAGGTCTATTATTTTGTTTGAGTGTGTATTTTTTTGTGTGTGTGTTTTATTTTGTGTGTGTTTGTGTGTGTGTGTATTTTTGGTTCTTTTTTTTTGATGTTTGTGTGTGTGTGTGTGTGTGTGTGTATGTTTTTTTGTGTTTGATTTTTTTCGTGTGTGTGTGAGTTTTATTGTGTGTTTTTGTTAGTTTTGTGTGTGTGTGTGTGTGTTTGTTTGTTTTCGTGCTTGTTTTTGTGTGTTTTTGTTGTGTTGTTGTGTTTGTTTTTTTGTGTGTGTGTGTTTGTGTGTGTGTATGTAAGTTTTTGTGTTTTTTTTTTTTTTTTTGTGTGTTTTTAAGTTTTCTTTTGTGTGTGTGTGTTAGTTTTGTGTGTGTGTGTGTGTGTGTGTGTGTAAGTTTTTGTGTGTTTGTTATTTTTTGTGTTGATGTTTGTTTTAGCTTGCTTGTGTTTGTTTTTGTGTGTGTGTGTGTGTGTGTGTGTGTGTGTAAGTTTGTGTGTTTTTGTAAGTTTTTGCGTGTGTGTGTAATTTTTCTTGTGATGGTGTTTTTGTGTTTTGAGTGTAAATGTGTGTTTGTGTGTGTGTGTTAGTTTTTGTGTGCATGTATGTTTTCGTGTACATGTGTAAGTTTTTGTGTGTGTGTGTGTGTGTAAGTTTGTGTCTTTGTTTATGTGTTGGCGCGTGTGTTTTAGTGATAAAGTTTTTGTGTTTTTGTTCATGTGTGTGTGTGTTTTTGTTTGTGTGTGGGTTTTTATTATTTCGTGTGTGTGTGTGTATGTTTTCATGTGTGTGTGTAAGTTTTTGTGTGTGCGTGTAAGTTTTCTCACGTGTGTGTAAGTTTTTGTGTGCATGTAAGTTTTTGTGTTCATGTAAGTTTTCGTGTGCATGTGTAAGTTTTTGTTTGTGTTGGGGTTTGTTTATGTGTGTGTGCGTTATTTTTCTTGTGTGTGTGTAATTTTTTTTGTGTGTGTGTTAGTTTTTGTGAGTGTGTGTAAGTTTTAGTGTGTGTGTAAGTTTTCGTGTACATGTAAGTTTTTGTGTGCATGTAAGTTTTTGCTTGTGTGTGGAATTTGGTGCGTGCGGGTGTTAGTTTTTTTGTGTGTGTGTGTGTATTTGTGAGTTCTTCTATTCTTTTGTGTGTGTATTTTTTGTATTTTGTTGGATTAATGGTTCGTGTGTGTGTGTGTAAGTTTTTGTTTTAGTTTATTAGTAAATTTTAATGTTATAGTTTTTGTGTGTGTGTGTGTGTGTGTGTGTATGTATGTTTTGGTTCGTAATTTTTTTTTTTTGTTTTTATGTTTTTGTGCGTGTGTGTTTGTTTTGTGTGTGTGTGTGTTAGTTTTTTTGTGAATTTAATTTTTTGTGTGAATGTAATTTTTTGAGTGTGGGTGTAAGTTTTTGTGTGTGTGTGTAAGTTTTTGTGTGTCTAAGCTTTTGTGTGTGGGTGTAAGTTTTTGTGTGTGTTTGTAAGTTTGTGTGTGTTTGTGTGTGTGTGTAAGTTTTTGTGTGTGTGTGTGTATGTTTTTGTGTGTGAATGTTTTTGTTTGTGTGTGTTTGTGTTTGTGTGTATGTGTGTGTTTGTGTTTGGATGTGTGTTTGTTTTGTGTTTGTGTTGGGGTGGGTGTGTGTGTGTGTGTGTGTGTGTGTGTGTGTGAGGGGGTGTTTTTTTGTGGTGGGGTGGGAGAGGTAGTGAGTGGGATTGTGAGTGAGTTCGTGTGTGTTTGAGGGATTGTGTGTGTGTGTGTGTGTGTGTGGGGTTGGGTAGGCGTGTCTGTGTGTGTGTGTGTGTTAGTTTTTTTGTGTGTGTTAGTGTTTGTGTGTGTGTGTATGTTTTTGTGTGTGTGTGTAAGTTTTCGCGCGTGTTTGTAAGATTTTGAGTGTGCGTGTCAGTTTTTTAGCGTGTGTGTAAGTTTTTGTGTGCGTGTAAGTTTTTATTTGAATGTAAGTTTTAGTGTGCATGTGTAAGTTTTTGTGTGTGTGTGTGTGTGTGTAAGTTTTTGTGTGTGTGTGAGTTTTGATGTGTGTGTGTGTGTGTCAGTTTTCGTGTGTCTGCGTAAGTTTTCGTGTGTGTGTGTGTGTAAGTTTGTGTGTGTGTGTGTAAGTTTTTGTGAGTGTGTGTTATTTTGTGTGTTTGAGTAAGTTTTCGTGTTTGTTTGTTAGAGTGTTTGTGTTTTTGGTTGTTAGTTTTTGTGTGTGTGTTTTAGTTTTTGTGCGTGTGTGTGGTTTTTTATTTGTTTTTGGGTGTTAGTTTTTGTGTGTGTGTGTGTAATTTTGTTCGTATGTGTGTTATTTTTTTTGTGTGTGTGTGTGCGTAATTTTTTTTGTGTCTCAGCTTTTGAGTGTGTAAGTTTTGAATTGTGTGTGTAAGTTTTAGTGTGTGTGTGTATAAGTTTTTGTGTGAATGTTAGTTTTAGTGTGCATGTGTAAGTTTTTGTGTGTGTGTCTTTTTTTGTGTGTTTGTGTTTGTGTGTTTTTTTTAGTGTTTTAGTTTGTGTGTATTTTTTAGTTTGTCTGTGTGTAAGTTTTTGTGCGTGTGTGTAATATTGCGTGAGTTTTTGAAAGTTTTTGTGTGTGTGTATTAGTGTTATTTCTTGTACGATTTTTTTTTAATTTCATTTTATTCATGTTTGTGTAATTTGTTTTTTGTGTTTGTTATTTTTTGTGTGTGTATGGTTTTGCGTGTGGATATTAGTTTTTTGTGTGTATGTGTATGTTTTTGTGTGTGTGTGTGTGTGTGTGTGTGTGTGTAAGTTTTGTGTGTTGTATTTTTTTGTGCGTGTGTGTGTAAGTTTTGTTTGTTTGTGTGTGTGTGTTAGTTTTTGTGTCTGTATTTTTTTGCGTGTGTGTGTAATTTTTTGTGTGTGTGTGTGTGTTTTTTTTTTTTGTTTGTGTGTGTGTGTGTAAGTTAGTGTGAGTTTGTGTGTGAGTTTTTTTTGTTTTCTTGTGTTATTTTTTGTGTGTGTGTTTTTGTTTTTGTGTCTGTTTTTTTTTGTGTGATTGTTAGTTTTGGGTTGTGTGTGTATGTTTTCGTGTGTGTTTGTGTGTGTGTGTGTGTAAGTTTTTTGTTTGTCTATGTGTTTTATTTTAGGTGTGAATGTAGTTTTTTGTCTGCATGTTATTTTTAGTGTTAATGTGTCAGTTTGTGTGTGTGTGTGTGTAAGTTTTTGTGTGTGTGTGTGTGTAAGTTTTGGCGTGTGTGTGTAAGTTTTGGAGTGTGTGTGTAAGTTTTCATGTGTTTGTGTGTGTTATTTTTTGTGTGTGTGTGTAAGTTTTTGTGCATGTGTGTTAGTTTTTGTGTGTGTGTAAGTTTTTGTGTGCATGTAAGTTTTTGTGTGCATGTAAGTTTTTGCGTGTGGGTATACGTTTTTGTGTGTGTGTGAGTAAGTTTTTGTGTGTCTAAGCTTTTGTGTGTGGATATAAGTTTTTTGTGTTTTTGTGTTATTTTTTTTGTGTTTGTGTTTTTTTTTTTGTGTTTTATTTTTTTGTTTGTTTTTTTTTCTAATTTTGTTTGTGTTTTAGTGTGTGTGTTTAAGTTTTTCTGTGTGTTATTTTTTGAGTGTGTGTGTTAGTTTTCGTGTGTGTGTGTGTAAGTTTTGTGTGTGTGTGTGTGTGTGTGTGTGTAAGTTTTTGTGTGTGTGTGTGTGTGTGTAAGTTTTTGTGTATGTGCGTAAGTTTTCGCGTGTGTGTGTGTGTAAGTTTTCGTGTCTGTGTGTGTGTAAGTTTTGTGTGTGTGTGTGTGTGTAAGTTTTTGTGTGCATGTAAGTTTTTGTCTGAATGTAAGTTTTAGTGTGAATGTGTAATTTTTTGTGTGTGTGTGTGTGTGTATGTTTGTGTGTGTGTGTTTGTTTAAGTTTTGGTGTGTGTGTGTTAGTTTTCGTGTGTGTGCGTAAGTTTTCGTGGGTGTGTGTGTGTAAGTTTTTGTGTGTGTGTGTAAGTTTTTGTGTGTGTGTAAGTTTTTGTGTGCGTGTATGGGGACCGGGGGAGGACCTTTGGGGCCCAGGGAGGGCGTTTGGGGATCCGGGACCCTTGAGGATTGGGTGGTCTTTTGGGAGCCCGGGGGACCTTTGGGGACCGGGGGAGGACCTTTGGGGGCCCGGGGGACCCTTGGGGGCGGGTTGGCCCTTTGGGAGCCCGGGGGACCTTTGGGGACCGGGGGTGGGCCTTTGGGGGCCCGGGGGCTTCCTTCGGGGTTGGGGTGGGGTATGAGGAGCCCGGGGGACCTTTGAGGACCGGGGGAGGGCCTTTGGGGGTCTGAGGAGGGCGTTTGGGAGATAACATTTCGAAATTTTTACTTTTTAGTTTACTTTTTTTTTTTTGTGGTGCATCCCTGCGGCGCATCCTGCGGCGCTTTCCTGCGGTGCCTCCCTGCGGCGCGTCTCCTGCGGCGCTTTCCTGGCCCGCGGCGCATCCCTGCGGCACATCCTGCAGCGCTTTCCTGGCCCACGGCGCATCCCGGCGGCGCTTCTCTGGTCCGGGGGACCTTTGGGGGCCGGGGGAGGGCCTTTGGGGCACAGGGAGGGCCTTTGGGGCACAGGGAGGGCCTTTGGGGGTTCGGGGGGGCAGTGGGGGCCCGGGGGGACATTTGGGGACCGGGGTAGGGCCTTTGGGAGCCCGTTGGTCCTTTGGGAGCTCGATGGGGCTTGGGGGGGCCCGGGGCTGGCCGTGGGGGGCCCGGGGGGGCCTTGGGGGGCGCCGGTGGCCCTTGGGGAGCTGGGGGGGCCTTTGAGGACCGGGGGCTTCCTTCGGGGTTGGGGTAGGAGGATTGGAACCCTTTGGGGTTGGGTTAGAGGACCTCACAACACTGTTCAAATGAAACTTGTGTATTATAACGACCACAGAGTTTCACCATAAAATTCTCTTCTAAAATCTCTTCAAAAATCATCTTTTAAAATGTCTCTAGCTGTTTCGCCGAAATAGTTCCATAACCTGTCTAAAACAGTTTCGCCCAAATAATCCCTAAACGTAATTCAACGTGTTCCTTTTGTTTTTGGCATCTCTGCGCTAATGCATTTCAAATTAATAAGAAACCTGATTCCCGCGCTAAAACAATTCATCGCTAAGGTGTTTCTTGGAGAATTGTTTCCATGGCCTTTGGTTATTAATATCCTTTGGAGTTCGACCAAAAGAGTTGTTTCCGAGGCAAAGACATTAATGACTTGGATCTATTCCTGGAGAATCGTTTCTATGCGAAAATTTTTTAAAGTCTGACAGATGATGTCATTGGTTGATTGATCTGTCAAGAAAGGGGAAATTAATTTGTTGTTTCTAAGGGGAATTATTGATTCATGATAGGTGAATTGAGGTCGACAGCACAGGTGTTCCAAATTCCGGGACGGCATAGCATTCGCTGAGAGCGTGCACTTACAACAACAACAACATCGACCTTGGAAATTTAGGTCATTGACCCCATTAACAACGTGTTCTCTCTAATGACTCTATGCCCATATATGGTGCCCCGTTCGGAGTCAATAAGGCCACTATTTCTTAATCTATAAATTCGCTGTGAGCAGGCACTTACAACAACAACAACAACATTGACCTTGCCAATTGCCTTGGAAACAACAACAGCATCGACCTTTGAAAAAACAGGTCATCGACTCCATTTACCACGTTTTCTCCCTGGTGACACTATGCACATATTTGGTGTGCGGTCACGAGTACTAGGGTCACCTCTACTCTTATGTCTAATAGGCTTCTTGAAACATGAGGTTTTCCATCACCAACTGATGAAATTATATAAATGCTGTTTTAGGAACCACTATTTTCGGTTGGTTCAGTAGTCACCAAGAAAGAAATTTAAAACTCATCGCGTTGCTGCGATCTCAAAAGAGAGAAACCCCCCCCCCCCTCTCCCTATAGAAAACTCTCCCTCGGCGTAAAATTCCCCCACGGGTCTCCCCCACCCCTGCGTAAAATCTTTCCCGTATATTAATAACTATTGTATTTTTGAATTTAAAATTATTTGAAAAATCCTCCCAGAAAATATCCTCCCCATTCCGGTTCCCCCGTGTAAAATTCCGGTAAAGTTCTACCAAATCATATTATTGAGTTAGGAGTAAAGTGAATATACCATTCGATACCTTTTTTTATGCTGATTACGAATCTAATAATCATTTTTATCGGAAATGAATTTCAGCCCCCCCCCCTATATATACCTAACCCAACCTAACCTAATACACCATTCGATGCCTTTTTTTATGCTGATTACGAATATAATAATCATTTCTATCGGAAATGAATTTCAGCCCCCCCCCCTATACATACCAATTCAGGGGTAAGTTTGGTTGGGTTAGGTTAGGTTAGGTATATATAGGGGGGGGCTGAAATTAATTTCCGATAGAAATGATTATTATATTCGTAGTCAGCATAAAAAAAGGCATCGAAAGGTGTATTCATTTTATTCCTAACTCAATAATATGAATTGGTAGAACTTTACCAAAATTCCCACCCTCCGCTGGAAATCACCCCCCTCCCTGATATTTCCTCTTCACCGGGAAATTTAATCCATAAATTGAAGAATATGGTAATGCAATGAATCAATCCCTGTATATGAATAATAGACAGTATGGTCTTTCCCATCTCAACCATTATAAAAACCCAGACCGAGATGTAAGTGCTCCAGAGAACATTTAAACAACTATAAACATAAGCGACATTCGATTTTTCCGAGAGTAGACAAGTCAGATTTCTCTTGAACGAGAAACTTGGCTTAACTGTTATAAATCTAAATTTTCCAGAATATAACTTTAAGATAGTTTAGTTCGATGTAAACGTAAAAATCGGTCATTAATAGCGTGATAATAATATTAAGTGTTCATAGGAATCTAAAGTTGGGTTTAAAGTTTCGAGTTAGTTTGAAAGGTATTTCGGAAAAGCTTCTGTGAAAATACGCGTTCCAGGGTATTTGGACCGCTGATAGCAGATCAAACAAGAAGAGCTGTTTATACGCGCCGATATATATATATATATATATATATATATATATATATATATATATATATATATATATATATATATATATATATATATATATATATATATATATATATATATATATATATATATATATATATATATATATATATATATATATATATATAAATCCCCATCCATACAAACCTTAAGGTAAAAGTTAAAAACTTAATAGACAAAAATACGGCTGATTTGACATTTTTTTTTCTGAATATTCAAGTTTTTGCCTAAAAATTGAAATAGAAATCCAACATTTTAATCCAAAATTCAAAATCCAACATTCAATTCGAACAGGAATTAAAATATATTTGTATAATCAATCAAAACATAAAAACACAGAGTAGCACATAAAAGTGGGACTATCACCCCCTTAAAACCTCTAAAGAATATAGTTTTACTTGTGCTTGACTAATAACAAAATATATCTTGAACAATTTTTCGTTTATATTGATGGTGTTAAAAATAAAAAATGTTTCAAACTTCAAGGAATTCATTCTTTTTAGATGAGATTACATTTTAAACATTCTACGTAGTTTCATTAGTCTACACCATAGGTTTATATTTAAACCTTCTCCCTTTTAAATACATTTCTTTCAGTGGTAAAGAAAAACAAATGGTGAATGATTTAATAATTACATAGCCAATTGAAAATACTGCTTCAACAAACTAAGCAGTTTCAGAAATTAGCCTTACAAGTTTAAAAAGTTTCATTTGGGCATCATAATCCTACAGTTTTTAATTAAATAGCACAAAAATAATAGTTTTGACAAAAAACACCGTCCTTTTAAAATATCAAAAATAAGCAGAAAGTCGGGAATATAAATACGTTTTCTAAGCAATGAATTTTCCTTTTGTATATAGCCTTGAATTTTATCGCGATTTTTTTCTTTTTTGGAGAAATTTTAACAAATAAAAAAGACTTCTTGGCATAAAGATTGTTTCACGCAAATGACATTGACATTTGGAAAGATTGAGAAGCGGAGACCCCACTCTTTTTTGGGGTATCTCTAGTTTTTAAACCTTTAGTAGCGTTGTGGTTTCCTTTTTTTGTTGTTGTTGATGTGATAATAAATAAAAAACAAAATGTTCGAAGCACAAATCGTTTTCAGTGAAGCACAATCACATTCTACGCTTCAGAAGGTTTAGCGGGGTGGCTGTACCGCTTTTATTTGAGGCAATATCTGCTTTTTTCAAGTTTGTCTTATTTATCCACTTTAATTTCTATTAGTTTTAGGTCTCATGCATTCCTTTGTAGTAATTTTCTGTTCGCTTAAGTTTAAAGTTCTATTAGAACTTATTTCTGCTCGTTTTTGCGTTTAATCTTGCTCTTTCTATATTTATTGACTTTTCTGGAAAGTGTATTTTAAATAACCTGTAGATAAGATCTTAATCCTATGGTAACACAATGCATTTTTGCTCTGCTGGGCAGTAGGGGTTCTGGGGTTTGATTTCAGCTGTCACAAGGCTGGGCAACAGGCTTGCTACTTGTTCCTACGTAAAGAGCCCTATGCACCATCAATGGGTCTGAAGGATAAGAACTTGAAATCTCCGCTCTAGAGCTCTCGGATGTGTCAAATTCAGGATACAATCATCATCAAAATTATATTGTTTTGGGGCGTGGGTGTGTTTTATTCTTTTTCCAAAAAAATATGCACAGTTTTCTTTTATGCTAAGAATTTTTTTAGATAAACTTCAATGATTTAGTCAATTTTGCATATTTGAAAGATATTTTTAATTGATTTATTGTTATCAAAATTCTTATATTAGAGTTTGGATTTCTACTAACATGGGCCACTGTTTATCATATAGACAAGCGGGATCTGAGGGAGTATATGTTAGAATTATGAATAGTAACCAGGGGCATCCTGAGACTCATTTAATTGGAGGGGCGATCTACATAAATTTTACCGAATTGCTACCTGATTTATGCCAAATTTTCTGCAGAAATCAAGAATTTTGCTAAATTTCGGGCAATTTTGCAAAATTTCTGCCGAAATTTTCGTCTTCGGCAAAAATTGTACCAAATGCCAAAGACATTGGAGGAGCGGCACGCCCTCCCGTTGATTCTAAGCACACGCTCAACAAATTATAATTTAAGCTTCACCATAAAGATTGGGAGTATATTGGAAGACGGGCAAACCCCTTAATGCATGGGATAATTTCCGTATGTTTTAAGCGTTAATGTCAATCTTGAACATTTGAAAAACCGTTGCTTTTGTTTAATTTCCTTCCCTTTTTCAATATCATAGGCTACTGGAAATTATGTGATATAAAACATAAGATATTCCGCGGCCCTTATCAACACCCTGGCCTTTACATTAAACTTTAACTTTTAAATATCAGCGTTTAGAAATGAATAGTATCCTAGAATAATAAGAGACATTAAGATTTACTGGGCTGAAAGGCTCTAGAATGCCAAAAAGGGTTTTCAGCAGGAAGGTTTTATAGCCTATTTCGTCATCACCGTATTAACTTCAACAGAGTAAAACACGCGTCACGCGTTTTTCTTATAACATTTCAAAACAACATTTTTGTTATTTCATACGTAATTTTGGAAAGTTCTTTAAAAAAAGTATCACTCTTAGTGACGACTGTTTACGGAGGATTGAAACTCCCTATTAGACCTTAGGAGATATATATGCTGCAAAGTGAGATCCAAGACTTAAGGATCATCAAAGGTATTTACAATTTGACAGAAAAAAGAAATAACTCAAAATTACCTTATAAAGTTATGGGCTTATTATCCAAAGTTTTGTTTTTCCTAGTTGTAAGAAACTTCAATCATGAATGAGTGAATATATTAACTAATAAAGAAAATATACCTGGTGGAGAGTAGATCCTCGCGCAAGCTACTTGGGGAAAGAAACGGTCGAAAACGGTTTGTTGTTTTGTATAAAGATATCGAAATGGTTCAGCAAGTAAATAATCGCTGAAGAAAAAGCTTAATACAACCTAAAATAGGATTGAACACGAACCATCCAGAAGGCAAGTCGCTGAGCTCCACTTTACAAATTGGAAATCAGCATCAAAGCACAAGGATGTATGATAACAAGGAAATTGCCAAAAAAAAAAATGTGGGTTGTTCAAATTCAAATAGATCTCAAAAACATTTATACCATTTAATTCTTCACCACACTCTACAACATGGGTCGGCAACCCGCAGCCCGCGAGCCGCATGCGGCCCGCGAGGCGTATGGGTTCGGCCCACAAGACCCACGCCACAACCGACCTGACGCACCATATTGCTCACCATACCAATACACAACGAAGTGAAAGGGAAAGCCATCTAGCATTCTCGGAAAAACCTATAAGCCTCATCTAGCATAGTTAGTTTGATGTTTAGCTATCCAGTCTAGATCAATTATTTTGGTATGTTATAATTTTTGTCTTTAAGTAAACCTATCTCAAAGTTTGGGAAATACACCACAAAAAAATTTTGCCTTTAGAGTTTCTTTGCTGAATCAGTTTCTATGCAGGCTGGTTGTCAAAAGGGAATAAGAACAATAGCTGAAAAACAGCTGAAACCAATAAATTGAATCTTTGAGGGCTGCTACAACTACTACTTATGTAATTAGTGCTACTGCTATTACTTTTCAAACTGTGACTGCTTTGAACTGTTTGAATTTGTGACTACTTGTAACTGCAAATACTTGTAAATGTGACTGATTACAACTGCAGCCCCAAGTAATTGTAATTACAATTGCCTGTGCATATTACTTTGACTGCATCAACTACGTTGCTATAGCAAACAACAAAACAATCCCTCAGAACTGAAGCAATGCCAAAGAGGCAGAGATAGACTGGCTGGTAGGTTTTCGAGCTCAAAATCCACAACTGTTACTACGCAAGCCTGAACCCATAAGCTTGGCCCATGCAACAAGCTTTAACAGGGTCAACATTGAACAGTCAGTTCTTCTCAAACCCTAAGTCAGTTCTAGAAAAGCTTCCTTTTACTGTAAGTGACATATGTAAGTAACTGTGACGAAAATTCTGTGACAACAGTTCACGTTCCTCCTAAAGTGTTTAGGGAGAGGGGTCAGATGATATTATGCAAGGCAACATCCTCAGAGAGAGGTATCCTTGTGACCATGGTCGGGATTGTTTCTGCAAGCAGCCAGTATTAGCAGCCAGTAATTACTGGCTGCAAGCAGCCAGTAATTTATAAATTTTCCAAGGAAAAACTTTCAGCCTCACATGCTAATTGGTGCTCCAGCGAACTCAGAAGGCGGATTCTCACCATCGGTTGGTATCAGTCAAGATCTATTCTTGAAATATATTCATCACCTCAAGGATGTATTCACATCGATCATTTTCCAAATTGCAAGAAAGCAGTAGGAAAAGCTGGAATAAATTTTGTTTGGCAAAATACTAAAATGAAAAGAGCATTATTATAACTACAAACTGAGTTTGAAAACTGGGTTTCTAATTTCACAAAGGTCTCACACAAGATGGATATTCACGTCACCGTGTCAACGTGAACGATTTGCAAAGTGATACCTCACTTAAAATAGCTTCTAAGGAAAAAAAACAACTTGGTGGATTTCTATGGAAGTTTGCCTTTTGAAAACTACAAGAAATTAAAAAAGCCTGCTGAGCAAATAATTACTATGTTTGGTAGTACATATAGATGTGAGTAAAATTTTTCAATTCTGAACTATCAAAAAATAAATAGTTTTCTTGGTTATTGGACATACATTTAGACGCAATATTACACGTCTCTACTACAAAAATGCAAAATTATGTATAAGAAACTCGCAAGTCAAATGCAACAACGTATATCTCATTGATTGTGTTAACTAAAATAAATGTAGTAAAAATATACATTAACCGTTTTATTTTTTAAACCTAAAAGTTTTGTATACAATTATTGTAGGTGTACTTTACTTATTATAGTATACTTGCAATACTACACTACAGTGTAATAACATGTGACCTATAGGCGGCCCGTGTAATATTCCAACGTAAACTCTTGGCCCTTTTACAACAAAAGGTTGCCGACCCATGCTGCAGAAGACAAATTCAACAGCTCCACACTAAACTGTAATTTAGTGCATATTCTCTGCTCAAATACGGTCATATTTTTAGAAGGCTTTTGACTCAGGCTCCCTAAGATATCATAAATTGAAATTTTTAAGTTCAAATTTCAATTTAATCTTTTCTTGATTGAAAATTCATAATTTTAGATTAAGATTTTACGATAATCCAGAAATGACTAAATTGAACAAAGAACTATGATCGAGAAAAATTCGTAAGTAAATTCTTTATACGCAAAGGCCAATTCGCTTAGAAAAGTAGAAGCCCAGTAAAAGAACTCCAAATATACGGACAGGTTTAAATTGTAGCTAAAATAAAAAAAATAGAAACGTCAAAAATCACACGAAGTTACTAGTATTAGCTTTAGAATTGACATGAGAGCAGTAATAAAAACCCAAAAAAGACACACAAAAAAAAACGACTACTATAAGCTACAACCTCGTACTGTCAGCTAACGCTGAGACGCGCAAAACGACATTTATGGTATCAAAAGTCCTTTAAAAAATTTGTCGGAAGTCAATTTTCTTAGCTAGACCCCCTACAAAGAGATGTATTGGATAAATAATGTTTTTATTCATTTTAAAAAAGAAAAGTTTTTCAGGCTTATCCATCAATATTAGCGATGAAAATCGTCGTCATTTTCAGAGAAATCGTCAAATGGTGAATCCAACGAGCAGTATATTCCTGATCCAACGAACAGTATATATTTCATTATGGACCTTCACGATATTACACCCCGTTCCTTCCTTGAGTCTCTTGCACAAATTAGTTAATAGAAAACAAATGGAACTCACGAATCTCGAGAATTTATGAAATACACGGGGTTTTATCCAAGACGTCCGAAGTTCAGTACCCATTGGAGGGGAAAGGGTGGAGGTACATGCTTAAAAAAATGATGCGCAGTTTGAAGAGTATTACGTTTTAGCCCGCACAGGGTGACAAATAATAGGTAAAACCATATAAGAAGCTTAAGATTTCTGGAGGAGGGCTTCTTAAGGTAAGGGTAGATTTAATAATCAGCGTTTAAACAGTTTTAAGTCAAATAGCCATATAAATTTTTTTTACTCACCATCATTGTGGCTCTGTTTTACAAAATAGTTGTTTTGTGGCAGGAAATGGTACTTTTTAGTTGGCACTTTCATAACCCAAAAAATTTGCTCTAGAAAATGATAATTTCTATTCAGTGAGCCCGGTCATAAGTATCTACGACTTTTGATTCAATAAGATCCCTTTGAGGGAAAAAACAAGAGAAAACACAGCAGTTATACGATCCATCAGGGGCGTCTTTTTTTGGGCGGGGGGGGGGCTGGTGCAAGGGGGTTTATTTGCTTCCCCCCTCCTCCCTCGATATGCTAAAAATGGTTTTCCTTTATTTTCAAGATGGCGAGGTCTAATCCTTCAGCTAAGGCTTTTAGACCATGATAGATCGGCTTGCTATCTTATATTTTTTTTTTCAGCCTTTCGGTCCTTTTTGGGCAAAAATTGACGTTTTGTGGCACAAACTGGCACAATACGGTATTTTCTATAGCACAATGTCCTTTGTAATATAAAAAGACACTGGATATCGCAATTTCCATCCAAATGAGCCCTATCCCATCATTCCACAGTCACTATTTGATACGATCATCCCTGAGGAAAAAGAAGACACGTCAGCATTGCCAATGAAAAAACATGATTTTCCTTGTTGTTCAAGGCGAGCGAATGCAAGTCTCCAGCTTAAGGTTTCTGCCACTGGAAGTTTCCATTGTACACTTTTTGTAATAATTTGAAGTCATTTTTTTTTAGGGAAAACGAGGTCTTTTTTAATATTCTCGAAATTTGTTTCAGTAATTAAAAATTACTACTCTGCTAAACCCAGTGCCATCGTATAGGGTGGGGACAGGGGTAGTTGTTCTCCCACCCCCCAATAATTTGGAGAAAAACTATAATTTATTAAGTAACTTTAATACTGTTGCTCGTTACAAGCATCAAATTCACTTTTTCTCCGTGCAGATATTTTTTTTTAATTAATTCATGCTCATTTTAATGAAAAAAAAGTGAAAAACAACGGCCCATTGCACTTCCTAATATGTTCCACATATAACTCCTCTCCCACGCCCACCATTTTCCCAAATACATCCAATAAAAATTTTTTGAGATAGCAATTTTGTTCAACGTACTTGAAAAGGTCGGAAACTATGTCTATGATGTTTACAACCCCCTCAACCCTCAGGGCAAGGGTTGTAAGTTATGCCTGGGGGGCAAATATGGTTTATATAGAAAGGGTGATCGTATAAACTTCGAAGGGGGCTCAATGGATTTGTAATCAGAGGTTCTAGTGCCGCTTTTAAGATTCAGAGTGATCGGAGGATTGATAAAATTTTGAGATGACCATTTGTTGAGGTAGAAACCTGGAAAAAGGCTCATTCCATTGGAATTTGAAAGGTCTAGTGCCCTTTCCAATAGTCAAAAGTGAATGGAGGGCAACAAGCCCCCACGCCACGCCCATCAATTCCCAAAACACATCTAATCAAAATTTGAGATAGCCATTTTGTTAAACGTAGTAAAAGGTCTGTAAATTATGTCTATGAGGATGACCCCCCCCCCCAACACACACACACACACAACCCTCAGCGAAAGGATTGTAAGTCATGCCTCGAGGGCATATAAGGTTTATACGGAAAGCGTGGTCGTAAAAATTCCAGAGGGGGGCTCATTTAATTGGAAATTAGATGTCCAAGTGCCCTTTTTATGAGTCAATGTAACCGGAGGCAGCCCTCCTCCCACGTCGTATTTTCCCCAAATGCATCCGATAGAAATTTTGAGATTGCCATTTGTTCAAAACAGTCCAAAGATCATATAATAAGGCCTTTGGGGTTGAAAAACCCCCAGAGTCTGGGGGTAAGGGTTGTTATTCCCCAGGGGCATATAAGATTTTTATGGAAGGGATGGTCATGTGAACTTTAGAAGAGGCTCATTTGATTGAAAGTGTAAAGCTTTAGTTCCCTTTTAAGAGTTAAATATGACGGAGAGCAAATAGTACTCCATGACATCCTCTTTTCCCTAAACGCATTCAAATGAAATTGTGAGATAGCCATTATGTTACGAATAGTCCAAAAATCATATAACAATGACTTTAGGGTGGACATAATCCCCCAGAGCCCCAGGCAGGGTTGTAAGTTATGTCCAGGGTCGTATAAGGTTTTCATGGAACAGTTGGTCGTAAAACCTTTGAATCGGATGGAGCTCATTTGATTGGAAGTCCGAAGTTTTAGTGCCCTTTTTAAGAGTCAAAAATGAATGGAGGGCAATCAGCCCCCCCCCCCACCCGATCATTCCCCAAAACATACCCAATGAAAATTTTAAAAGATATATTTATTCACCTTTGTTTAAAGGTGCAGTAATTATATCTTTGGGGACGGCAACCTCCTCACAGTCCTCAGGAGAAGGGCTGTAAGCTAGGCAATTCGTTTATTGTTTATACATATTATATGTTACTGAGAGAGTTATGCATGTTTGAACTTTACTTTCCAAGAAGACGAAGGGCATTCAGGTGAGCCTTTCAGAGAATGTTGAGGAGAATGACTGAACTAAATCAAAACACATTTTGTGTATACGGATTGACAAAAGGGTGTAACACAGGAATAACTGAGTACATTCATTTTGAAAATTCAGGAAATGATAAGGGATATGATCAAAAAGGCAATATCTGCATAATACCAATACTATTACAGCTACCACAACTACTACTACCAACTACTCCATCTATAGTATTGAGGGAAATTTGAACTAAATCGAAAGACGCTATGTGCATGCACACTGTCAAAGCAGCGTATCTCAAGAATTGATTTGGATATTAAGTTGGAACTTTCATAGAATACTTAAAGGACGAGATCGTCTCACCAAAAGGTAATATGTGCACACTACTGATAATACTACTGTTACTGCTACATTTCCTACAAATACTACTAATACTTCTATTGCAACTACTTGTAAGGTTAAGAGAATTGAGATGAAAATTTCAAGAAATCTATGAAGATACAGATTATCAAAAGGACAGGTCAGAAATGTCTTAGCACTGGCTAATTGTATTAAGTGGAAACTTCAAGGACTTGATGAGAGGGATGTTCTACCGACCAAAATGCAATATGTTAATAATACAAATGCTAGTAGTATTACCGCTATTCAATACTATTGCTAGTAATATCAATATTACTACTGTGATCACTATTACAACTATGCCTAAGGCTATGAATGTGAAATTTTCAAGGAATCTTGAGGGGGGAGGCGAACTGAATCACAACATGCCACCTGTATGCAGGTTGTCAAAAGGGTGCAACAGTAATATATTAGGACCAGTTTGGATTGTGAATTTGAAAATAACAGGGCTTGTTGCACGGGATGTTGAACTAAACGAATGAAAATATTTCCATCCTAATGCTGCTGCTTCTACTCCTACAACTACTACTGTTACTATTATTAATACTTCTATTACTACTACTACCACTAAAGCTTAAGCTACTGTTATTAATTTTACTTCTACTACTACTACTAGTGCTATTAAAACTAAGGCGAACTATTAAGGCGAAAATTTGCGACATGTAGGAAATGTATGATACTAATTAGAAACACATTATGCCCACACAGGTTGTTAAGCAGACGCATTAGAAATGCTTCAGAAATGGTTGACGGTATTAAACTGAAGCGTTCAGCGTGTGTTGAAGAGGATGTTGAAGAAACCAACGGAGCTATACACATACTGCTACTAATGCCGCTACAACTATTGCGACTGCACGAGCTAAAGGCATTAAGATAAAGCAGTAAGGAATATTTAGGTGGGTGTTGAAATAAATTCAAAAATTTCAAAAAGATGACAAAGCAATATCTTAAAAACAACTTGTACTATTAAGTCAGACCTTTAAGGATAACCATTATTAGTAAATAGGCTACTTTTAATACTACCACTACAGTTACTATAACTAATGACACCAAGGGTATTACGGTGAAACTTTTAGGGAACGTTTAGGAGGAGTTTCAATTAAAGGAAACACTGTATGCATGCAGGTTTTCAAAAGAGCATATAAGCAATATCATAGGTAGCACCACCCTATAATTACTAGAAATATCATTGAAACTTGTAAAGGAGCTAATTCGATTAAAAATTAAAAGTTCTAGTGCCCTTTTTAAGAGTAAAAAGAGACTGGTGGGCAAGCAGCCTTTCTCTCAAGCCCATTTTTCAAACAGATACAGTCAAAATTTTGTGACAACCATTTTGCTAAGCATGGTAGCACGGTTTAGCAACTACGTTTTTTAGGGATATTGGGCAAGTCAACCCCGCACAATTATGCAATTGGTTCATATGCTTTAAAACTAAACGTTGCTTTAAACAAAATCAAAAGCTATTGTTTTTACGGTTGCCAATAAGACACCTCAGTAATATACCAAGAACGACTAGGGGTATTAAGTTGAAACTTTTGGGGCTACTGCTAATACTACTTCTGCTCGAACAATTTAAATAAATAAAAAAAGTGAAAGTGTATCCAGGTTGTCACAGAGGATAGATAGAATCTTTTTAGAATTATATTAAGTTTCATTTTTCAGGTCAACATCAGGAGTTATAAAATTAAAAAATTCTGTTTTTGTCAGGATTAAAAATTGTAGGAAAAGTTTTTCCAATATACAAATAGCAACCCAAACTATAAATTTTATAAAAAAAACTGAAAAGATATAAAATATTGTTTTTTCCATGAAAAACCTATGCCAATAATAAACGAACAGAAATAAATTTAAAATTTTTTTTTCCACAAAACAAGTTTTTCACAGAAAAGTAAAAAGCTCCTTTTAGCCAAAAAAGAGCAGAAATTAAGTCAAATAATCATCAAGCGTAAAACTACCACAAACCGCTATCAATAAATAAATGAAACTGAAAACGAACAGAAATTATTATGAATAGCAGAGTCAAACTCAAAACGAGCAGAAACTAACATGAGTAGGCCTGATAACCCACATCCCTTCTCAAGACCAAAACATAATTGGCTCTTTACTGAAAACAAAATAAATTTTAAATGTTTTCACTCGTTTAATTTTCATAAATAAAAAAAAAACTTTAAGGAATAAATATCAGTATATGTCAATTAAACTAACAATCCAAGGTTATTTTTTTTCAGTAAAGCACAATTTATGTTCTGGTCTTGAGATTGCATGGGGCATATCAGCCCTACTCATGTTAATTTCTACTCGGTTCGAGTTTGACTCGGCTATTTATTGTAATTTCTGTTCGTTTTGAGTTCATTTATTTATTAATAGTGATGTGAGAAATTTTATGCTTAGAAGATTATTTTCTGTTCGTTTTGATTTTCATTTATTTATTAATAGTGGTTTGGGGTTATTTTATGCTTGGAAGATTTTTTGAATTCATTTCTGCTCATTTTTGGCTAAGTGGAGCTCTTTACTTTTCTTTGAAAAACTTGTTTTGTGGAAAATTTTTTTAAATTAACAGCTAGATTATTCAAGTCTGTTGTAGTCTAGTCATGGAAGTTGATAAAAGGGATCTGCACTAGGTATCATTTAATTGTTTTAATCATTTAATCTATAGCTCCCAATTCTCTCACTTGTAATTCAAACGCCTAATAAGCGCTAATAGAGTCCACCTCTATGTATAGTCCTATGCTGAATTCTCGCTATTTTAGCTTTTGTAAATATTTCTTTTAACCAGCTTAAAAAAAAATTGACGTAAATGTACTAAGGATTATGAAATTAGTTTGAAATTAGTCGCATTTCACGCAAAGCCAGTGCTACCTGTGGGACATTTATCTCTGCGTCAGCATCCTGCACGAGATGTCTGCTGCAAGAAGGATAAAGCGAATTCGAACAACATATGTATATTTTTTTCACAGTTTAGAAATTTTGTTTGCACAAAAGCACGTGTAAGCGGCAACAACCCATGCTCTTTTTCTATTGTTATCAGTCTTAACATGCAACACCAGGAGACCGAGCTTTGCTTTGCGAAGGCGAAGTGAAAGCGAGCTTCGTTTCGCTTTCATACACTGAAAACAATATTCAGTGTACCTCCCTCCATTTGGAAATGACTACCCCCATACCCAGATTTACACAAGAAAAGACTTTTGTCTATTTTTTCTAAATTAATTGTTTTTTTAAAACAATGATGCAAAGAGGAAGATGATTTTTAAACTCTAAATGTCATTTTCCCCTTCTGATTGGCATTCCTGGCTTAATCAATGTAACCAAGTCTTAATTAATGTAAGGTTTGTGCCGCAATCCTTCCAAGTAATTTTTCAGATTTTCTGGAGATTCTTTATCAAACAATACCTAACAGGTAAGTTAATAAGTCTAAAATTAGTTTTCGATTACTTTGAAATTAAAAATAAAGTTGCTACTTTAAATCTTGGTAAAATTTCCAGGGGGGATTTTCCGGGGAAAAGAATTTCCGCTGACAAGGGGAATTTTTCAGGCGAAATTTGTCTCAAGAGTTTTTTCATCGGACAAAACTCTGTTTTGTTATTTTCTTTTCAGAAAATGAAAAAACAACCCAAAGTGCACTTTTTGGGTGCCATATGGTACTTTATGGTCGCCTTATTAAGTCAAATTTATGAAAATAAATCAAATATAAAAATTAGTTTATAAATGAGCTCATAGTTAGCTCTCTACGATGTCCCTGTGTCCGGCCCAGCATGTCACCTTAATTACACTTTCAATGTACCATATGACATTTTATTACGACTTCATTGAGTATATTCTATTAAAGAAAAATGTAAGATATTAGAATCAGCTTTTGAATGAGCCCTTAAACAGCTCTCTAGGATTTTCCAGTGCCTCGATAGCGACGAAAAATAAAGAGGACACATCACTGCTACCCATGCAAAAAAATAGATTATTTCTTGTTGTTCATAGAGGAGGGTTGTAATGTTTCTGCATAAGATTCCGACAACGATGATTTAAATTATTTACGTTTTGATTTGCTAAGATACCATTTTCAAATCACATGCAACTGAATGAGACAATACAAGGGGCTGCTGGAATAGCGCGTTGTTCATCTGCGAGATTTAGCCTTATGTGATGGGCGCGGGAGTTAAAGGAAGTGGAAGGGGGATATGCACTTTTAATGGTAAAGCTTGCAAAAAAGTCGAATTATATGAAATTCACCATCACCCTCCACAATGCTGCTGTCGAAAAGCTATGCCACTACACTACTGTCGTCTGCAGCAGCTTATTGCTAACAGCCTTAGTAAAAGCTAACTCTACTACTTAATTTTATGTTTGTATGATGAATTTGCATTCTTTATTTATATACTGCGTAATGTTTTTGAAATTAACACAGTAAAGTCTTCACTAAATAGTAACTTTTCTTCATTATCGCTTGAAGAAAAATGCACTATTGAAGAGTTAGGGAAGAAACAGGTCATCTTTATTTTTAACTGTTTGGTACCCCCCCCCCCCTCCCCCATAAAGTGGAAGAGCACATGTATATGTTGTCCCAAAATCGGGACAGGTAGGCTGCTATATATTCTGTAAATTATTCATTGAGAAAAAGCACGTCCGTAAGCTGACGTCAGCGACGTATGCTGGCCCAACTTTCGGTTTCTTCACCAGTTCTGTTGAAAACCAGTTCTGTCCAGCTCTCAACTCTGAAGTGCTTTATTAAAATATTAAAAATATAATTTATATTAATTTTTTTTTTTTTTTTACAGGCTAATAAAACAAAAAAAGGGCAGAGCTCCTTACTTTCTGTCTTTAGCTCAGAACCAACTGCAGAAAAGCAACGGAAAGTGGAGCAATAAGAAGAAGGTACTGAAAAGAGATTTGATTCCCCATCTACGTCTTCTTATAGTAATGCTACTACAGTGTTGTACAAAAATATAGTTTTTCTTATAATATTGATTCTATTTTGAAAACTTTTTTTTAATTACAAAAGGCAATAGATGTAGCGATTTCCTTTCAAATGAGCCATTAAACAGCTCTCTATGATTTTCCAGTGCCCCGCTAGCTACAGAGAAGCAACAAAATGGACAAAAAAATATGCCGTCTGTGCTGAATATCGTGCTTGGAACCACTTTTCTCGTTTTTCAATCCAATGAATTTTTCTCGTTATTCAAGACAAGGGACAGTTAGTTTCCTATGTAGGGGTATTGGACAAGGCAGTTCTAATAGTGTACTTTCTTTTTTTATCTGACTCTCGTTTTAGGAGTTATGGATATTTGTATTTCTTAGTATGGGACGTGATAGTCTCATGCTAGGTTTCTAGCTTCCGCTGCAACCGGGATTATCATCTTTTACTAGATACTTTGAAATTACAGATAGGAAAAAGTTTATGGCTTTTTCTTAATTGGAGTAGTAAGAGATGACCTGACTACAGCCTACGATTATGATGTCATTGATAAATCTTGTACATGAAAAATTCAGTCTTTCGTAAAAAATTGTTTATATTTTAAAAATATATTTTTTAATTACAAAAAGTTTTTAACCACGTCAATTTCCTTTAGAATGAGCCATTAAACAACTCTCTACGATGTTCCAGTGCAAAGCTACCTGAGGAGGAAAAGAAAAAAAAGAAAAAAGATGCCGAATATCGTAATTAAAGCTACTTATTTTGTTTTTCAAGCCAATAGATTTTCCTCGTTATTCAAGCCAAGGGACGGTAAGTTTCCTATATAGGGGTTTCGGACAAGGCGGGTCTAAAAGTGTACTTCTTGTTTTGATCCGACACTATTTTTAGGAGTTAGGGGCAATTACACTTCTTGGTATTGAACGGGATCGTCTCCTAAAAGGTTGCTAGCTACCACTGCAACCCGGAAAATAAAATTTATTTTGAAATTTTCTTTTTTGCTATGGAAATATAGCACAACGTAAAGAAATGTGCGCTTTAGAAGTTAAGCCAAAAAAAGTTTGGCTCCAGGAGACAATTATAACTTTGAATTGAGAGATGAAATAGAAAGTATTTTATTTAAAATTTTCAGGAATTACTCTAGTTTCATTTCATAAATCAGATCCTTAGTTAAAACCAAAATAGAACGACTACATTTTATATAACTATATCTACATGCAGTTGATTATGTTGAAAATTTTATTTGGATCTTCATATGCAAGACGATGTTAAAAACATTTGCTGCTACTGTGTTGTACAAAATGTAGTTTTTCGTAAAAATTTGATTCTATTTTGAAAACTATTTTCTTTTAATTACAAAAGGCACTAGATGTAGCAATTTCGTTTAAAATGAGCCAATAAACAGCTCTCTATGATTTTCCAGTTCCCCGCTAGCTGCAGAGAAGGAAAAAACGGAAAAAAGATGCCGTCGATGCAGAATATTGGTGATGAATGGAGCTCGTCCGAAAGGATGCAAACTTTGTTTGCTGACCACGTGCCACTAGGTATGGGGCTTAAACCCCTAACAAATCGCTCCGAATAGGGCTGCCCCAACCTCATGGGTGCGGGTGGAGTCCATCCCAGGGTTTATTAATCAGAACCCAGACCTAAGGGCGGCTGGGCTTGCGACCCTCCTCCTGAAAATAATTGCAATGAAAAGAAATGAAACTCAAGCCTCGGATCTTATTGGTTTTAATTTATTACGACCTCGGCACGCCCCTGGAATCCTTTGAACCTTGCTGACCAATGTAGGTTGAGAATAGCCACTTGGAATGTTTTAACCATAAATAAGCCGGGATCCAAAGACCGTCTAGGGTTGGAGATGTTAAGATGTGGGATTGACATACTTAGAATGACAGGAACACATTTGATGGGAACAGGCAATGAAGAAATCGCCAGTACAGGACACAGGATGATTTGGTCAGGGCAAACCTCCAGTAGGAGCAGCGATGTAGGCCTGCTCATAAATAAGAAGGCAAAGAAATGCCTCATATCCCACAACCCAATATCGGATAGACTACTCTATACTGCTCGCTTCAACCACAAGCATGGGAAGATGTCGGTTTTCGTGTGCTACGCACCAACGAATGTCTCGCCAGAGGTCGAAAAAGATAAGTTCTAATCAGCTTTGAAATCTGCTTTACCCTGCATGTCCCCTCATGATGTTTGGGCCATGATGGATGATTTCAACGCAACTCTATCCAACCCCAGCAGAGCTTTTAAATCTGTATTTGGACTGGTTTCCCCTGACTCGTGACTCCTCCAGCTGTGCACTATGCACGAATTGGTCATTGCCAACACCCTGGTTCACAGGAAAGACATCTATAAGCCAACATGGTATAGCAACGATGGACGAACGCGAAAGATGATTGACTATATTATAGTCCACAAAAGATGGCGCTCATCACTTACGAATTGTAGAACATATTGTTGCGCTGAGATACGGAATAGAGACTACCAATTTATTGCAACGAACTTCCGCCTGCGTCTCCAAGCTTATCGTTCACAACGGGACCAGATAGAACCAAACACCTAGAAACGAAAAATTTATGCATTCTGCCAAAAGTACTCAGCAGAAAGTCAGAACAGGTTTGAATTCCTGGATAAACTTGTTGACCTGGACACGTCATGACAGACTTATAAAAAGGGTGTAATAGAGGTTGCCACTAATACAGTCGGTCGTATGATGTATTCAAAGAAGCCCTGGCTATCGGAAGAAGGACTGCAAATCATTGAACAGAGCCGGAAAGTGCGGTTGGCCGGAGATATGCCCTCCTAAAGACGGCTAAACGGGATTACAGACTCAAACTTTAGCGTAAATAGCGAGAGGTTGAGGAGAGGGCAGCCCCTTTTATATACGAAATCATTTCTGTTCGCTTTATGTTTTAATGTCGCTCCTTACTTTCAGTTTAAAAAAACTTGATTTTTTATTTAATTTCTGAACGTTTTTGAGTTAATACAGCTTTTATTTTGGCTCACCGTACGTGAATAATTAAAACGAAATTCACGTATTAATTTTACTTTTTTTTTTGCTAAATGGCTTTTTCGAAATTTCGTTCAGACGTAACTTACGAATCAACTTACGTAACGATGTTCTATATTCGTATATTTTTATTACGTATATTAGGGGTTCGCCACCTAGTTAGTAACTCGCTCTTTACGCTAAGTTTAAATTGTGTTCCAATTCTTTAAGAATGACCCCTTAATCATAAAAGGCCGTTAACTAGAATAAATAGCTCTGATGAAAGTACAAAAAAAACTTTAGCGTATAGAGCGAAGTAATCAGTAGGGGGCTAAACCAATTATATACGTATTACTTTCTGTTCGTTTTAAATTTTGATGTTGCTCCTTACTTTCAGAAGAAAAAATTGTTTATTTTTTATTAATTAATTTCTGTTATTTTTTTAAATAATGCAGGGAAATACGGGCGCCCCCTTCATAGTAATGTCCCTTCCCCCATGAAAGCTTCCTCCATGGAAAGATCTTCCCACGTAACACCCAACCAACCCCCCCCCCCCCCCCACTACCGAAAAAAATCCCTGAAAACTGCTGTATACTTTCCCAATAACCAATACTATATGTAAACATTGGGCAAAGTTCAAAACTTGCAGACCTTCCCTCGGGAACAGTGGGAGATTAAGTCATCCTCAAAGTCATATCTATTGTATTTTCGACCACGTTGAACAATATGGCTATCTCAAAATTTTGATCGGATGAATTTGGGAAAAAATGAGCGTGGAAGGGGGACTAGTTGCCCTCCATTTTTTTGGCCACTGAAAAAGAGCACTAGAAATTTTAATTGCTCTTTGAATGAGCCCCCTCAGGATATTCTAGTACCACTGGGTCGATACGATCACCCCTGGGGAAAAAACAAAAGAAAAAAAAGAAAAAAAAAAACACGCATTCGTAATCTTTCTTCTGGCAAAAAAAATACAAAATTCCACATTTTCGCAGATAGGAGCTTGAAACTTCTATAGTAGGGTTCTCTGATATGCTGAAGTTGATGTTGTGATTTTCATTAAAGTTCTATGACTTTTAGGGGGTGTTTCTCCCTTTTTTTGAAAACAAGGCAAGTTTTCCCAGGCACGTAACTTTTGATCGGTAAGACTAAATTTGATGAAATTTATATATTTGAAATCAGTAAAAAAAATATGAATCTTTTTATGGATCTATTGGTATCAAAATTCCGTTTTTTAGAGTTTCGGTTACTATTGAGCCGGGTCAATCCTTATTTACAGTTCGTTACCACGAACTGTTTAAAAGAAACAAAGGTGGTAGTTGCCAATCTTTCAGATTAATTATCTGGGCTTATAATCACTCAGGAGCTCATAATATCGAAAGACTGCCTTTTCGAAGAAAAAAAAAAGTTATTCTCAAATAATAATACAATGATCAATCGGAAGGAACTTCTGAAAAATATATCTACTGGCTTTGAAAATGATATTAAAGATATGGACGAAAACTTCGAAACTTTAACTTGACTTGAGTAATAGATATTAAACTACGTAGGTTCGAAAGTCTTATTAAATCATACATAAACAACTTAACACTTAAATGTGTGGAATAGTCAGCTTTTGTGCAAATTTATTGCAATCAAGTTATAAGTGAAAATCAAAATTCAGTTTCGGTTATTTTACGTAGCTAAATGGCCCACTACCAAATTCGCAGTTATAAATCGTCCCAGGAAGGTTTTTATAAGTTTCCAAATTTTGTTTAGCTAATTTTCTCTTGGCTACTCGGGAAATCAACTCTGTTTGACATTGAAAATTGGAAAGACATTGGAAGATTTTCCCAGAAAAAGCTAAGGATTAGCTGCTAAGTTTTGGCACTAACTCTATATCAGACCATTAGCCACCTGAAAATAATCTTTTATGCTCTCCAATTTTGCCCCAGTATGTTTTCCTGAATAAATTTACTTTTGAAAATATTTCTACACCTTATATGACAGACTAATAGATTGGTCACGGATGTCAAACAGAAAGGAACTGTTGCAACAACTTAATAAATGTCTTTGTTTGACCGTGTTTTCTGTACTTTCCTAAGTCAACAAAGCCAGATTCATTGCCTCATTAAATCCGAAGCAATTCTTCACCGAAAGTTATGTAAGACATTTGGCCTATGAGTAAAAAAAAAATCAAAGCAGGCTTTGTGCAAAAAAAAATCTAATATAATATAAAATAACAACAAAAATCAATCAATCTACTCAGGAAGGACGTTTTCACAGTTTATGAGAACGGTTTTCTTTATTTTACTTTAGGTGGAAAAATGACTTCCGGAGGTTAACACAATGATTTTCATAGGACAATCTTCTGAAGGACGTTTCCACCGTTTCATTTGTTACAATAGATTTTGGCCATCCTGTTAGTCAACGTCGAAAACATACGAATTGACATAAAGCTTAAAATGGCTTATTAAAATAGATACAAAGGTTCAAAATAGTATGTAAAGGGCTCAAGACAAGGGTAACAGCAAAAGACAAAAATAGAAAGCAAGTTCGTAAATGATTTATCGAGTTAAAAGATTTCTTAATTTCAGAAGTTACTTTCATAATTTTTAGAATCTAACGCTTGATAAAGGCTGGCAAATTTTACCAGCAATAATTGTTGGTAAGAATTTGCTGTTTGTTCATTGTCTACATGTTTGTTCGTCAAAATTGCAGGTAACTGTTTTTGTAAGAACGGTGGAGACAAGCACGTAATTTTTTGTTTGATTAATGAATCAATTAATTTTGTAGTGGCAATAATTCACGAAAATATAAGGGGGGGGGGGGGACAATGTATTTCTCAAAATTTTGGGGGGGGGGCTAAATTCACCTTTTTTCAATGAAAAAAAAACTTTGAAGTTTGGCATTCTGCACTGAAAGTATTCCAAAAAAGGCATTTTACAATGTCAAAGGGTGGCTGTGGATTAAGTGGGCACATGCTATTCCCCCCTAATTAATGTAACTGAAAATCATTGAACTTTACTCTGATGATATAATCTTTTATAACAATCCTATAAGAGTAAAGTAACACCAATTAAACTTCCTCTAAAGCTTTATAATCTAATTTGATCAAAAAGTTCATGGTAACAAACTGTAAGTAAGGACCAACTCCGGCCAAAAGTAACAAAAACTCTAAAACCGAATTTTGATTACAGTCAATACATGAAAAGAATTTCTTTTTGCGCTCATTTCAAATACATAAAGCAATTTGTGTTTAATGCTGCACACCAAAAGCTGCGAACCTGAGAAAATTTACCTGATTTTCAGTAAAGGGGGAAACACCCTCAAAGAGGCAAAAAATCCTAATAGAAATCACACCATTAGATTCAACATATCAGAGAACCATATTGAAGAAGTTTGAAGATATTATCCGAAAAATTTGCATGAATTTTGCATTTTTCCTAAAAGAAAGATCACGGATGTGTGTTCATTTGTTTTTTTTCCCAGGGTGATGTTATTGAACCACTGGTCCTAGAAGATTGGGAGAGGAATTAATTTAACTGAAACTAAAAGTTCCAGTACCCTTTTTACGTGAAAAAAAAATTTGTGAGACGAGAAAGTGGCGTTTTCCGCTATTTTGTGGGAACAAACTTCGATTTCGCCCCAAAGAGGACCAAGTTGTTATCGATTGAAAATTTTGAGATAGCCAAACAACTTTCAAGTATAAACAAAACTATATTTTGAAGTTCTAAGTTGCAAAGAAACTAACGCCGCATGGTAGCGCGGTCGGTCCTGGAAAGTCGGGTAGTGTAAAAAAGATAAAGGTTTAAAATGGATACTTACCTGAATGCTTGATTTAAATAAGTTATGCTTAGTGAAATTATGCTTAGTGATGTATAATTACGCATTAGCTATTATAAGGGAAGGGCAGTGGGTCATTTTGGAAGAAAACCACCCTTCTGATTCGCGACCAATTGATAATTTTGAAAGTATGTTCAGAGGGATGAAAGTAGGACCAACAGCAGAGTGTCCAAAAAGAAAACAAAGTATATACTCTACATTTTTTCCGATACTTCAAACTTTCACCATATTTTTTACCCAAGAATTTCTGGGCTAAGTCAGTTATAAGGTGAATTCTATAATCTGGAAGTCCAGAATAAAGACAGCTAAGTATATCCCAAATTGTGCTCGATTTTTGCCAAAATTAACTTTTAAGAGTAGTTTCATTCAATAATTACAAATGGGTCTTAAATTACCGAACGAGTGTCATAACACGAAAATCAGTGTGCAGACTTCCTATTCCACAAACAGCTCTCCACAACAATTTTGTTAAGGGAGCAATTAGGTTTTTGTTAAAAGAGCCCACTTGTCTAGATGTGAGTTATCTTTAACTTTTCATTTTTTGTATGATGTCAACGTTTTTTCATTTTTATATGTTTATTTAAGCTAACATTTATTTTTTGTGTTTTTTCCTGTTGATAAAGACCTCCGGGTATGAAACCGAAATGCTCGCACTTTTAATATTATTTTTAATAAAAGATTTGTTTTTTCCTCCGTCTGATTAAAATTTCATCTATTTTTAATATTTTCATTTCATTTAACTGTATATATGAGAAAACATAGACTTATCTTAAGCTTAAAATCTACAGTCATACCTTTCATCAACTTGACAACAGTGCCACCTGGAACTAACTTAGTCAAGATTGAATGGCAAGATAATTATTAATCAAGTACGGTCTGGCCATAACTTCTGGCCCAACTACGACAAGTATAGGTCAAATGGTTAAAACTAATATAGTATTCAATTGAACGTTTCACTTTCCAAACCAACATAGAAGACTTGAACATAGAAGAGGACTTCAATATTTGAAGTTTGTATGTATTTACTAAATAATCTCTTAATATATAAACTTCCGGATAAGTTCTTGCACGCTGCTAAAGTTTAGGTGTTGGTCAAAGCGCGGCAAAGTACAAGAGAAATATATTTACTGCTATGACTGCCGCCAGTTAACTGAAACTTTTTGTGTGATACTATTACAAGGTAAATAGATTTCGATTTATTGTGAATAGAATTCATCAAGGCCATTTTCATTGCTGGACAAAGTAGTTGTGAAAGCCTTGTATTTCCACCCGAATAGAAATCCTCGGAGGAAACGAAAGGTGATGGGACGTGAAATGAATGCTGCTCCACACTCAGTGTCTCGAATGATCAAGAAAGACAGGAGGAAATTCTTATTAAAGAGCTATTTGTCCCTGCTTGATGAAAATCTTGCAAATGGAAAAATCCAGCAAGAGTACATCGGAAAAAATTGATGTAGTCGATATGAAGAATTTTCGTTTAAAAGAAAGCAAGCCTTTACATTCCAGGAAAAAGAGCAAAATGACAATAAAACCTACTTACATTCCAGAAAAAACAGCAAAATGACTTTATATATATGGATGTGTGTAAGATATATGTATATGTTTGAATCACATTAAACATAAAAGTAACAGGTACTGATAAAGATGAATAGTTAATTCTTAAACAATAGTTAAATCGTTTTAAAATCAAAATGATTGCTTAAATCAAACTTAAAACGAAGAGACATGATTACAAACAGGAGTGTGGCTACTGCCCCCCTGTACCGGGGGAATTTTGTGTGGTACCTACCGGCTGCGCCACTTGTACCGGGGGACTTTTTATCTCGCCACTTGTACCGGTGGAATTTTTTGTGGTAGTCGGCCCTGTTCCACTTGTGACCGTGTCACTTGTGCCATTAAGGATTTAAGCTGTATTATTAAGGATCACGCCAACTGCACCGTTATAGAATTGCTCCACTTGTACCGCTCAGGTTTTACCTTAAGCCGCTAAGTTGTTATAGATTTGTGCAGCTAAAGGCTGCACCAATTGTAAAGGGGGAAGGGGATGAGTACGATTGATGGGTATAAAAATGACCGTGCCACTTTCTTTGAGCTAAAACAACATACGTACCTATTGTAGGATAAAAGTTCTCCAACCGTCAATCCAGGAGTGTAACCACGCTTCCTTGGGTCGTCTTCTTATGGATTACCTCTTGTGTTAATTAGAAATCAGATTCCTTAGGAACGTTTCCAATGGAGGCATTTGAGCTAGTTATCTACTTTGCGGTGAGATACAGGCATATAAATAAAACAACACAAATAGAAAAGTAATGGTTTTATTGAGACTTACGCTTTCATCTATACAGCAACATATATAAGTAATACTTACTTACTTACTTAACTCCCATTCGGCCGGATTGGCCGACTCGGGGCTTCTCCTCTGACTGAACTATGGCAAAGCTTCTTATACGATTCCCTGTTCACTACAGTCCGAAGGAGTACCGACAGGGGATGGCTGGGAAAGTTTTCCCTCCAGCGCTTGGGAGGTCGTCCCAATATATAAGTAATAAGATCAGAATGATCACTTCAGAGTGTATTGCGGAATGGTAGGAACATAATGTCTCTAATAATAATGCTCATAATATTCATGACGCGAAAAACACTTTTCATCACTATATATCATAAGTCCTGATTCTGTGCCGTGAGAACTATTTCACGATTGGCCCAACTCCTGTGGAGGGCCCCCTACTTTGTCATTATGTTTACAAACTAAAATCATTATGCTAACTGACCGTCCAATAATTTATTTTCAATATTCTGATGATTAGACATTCCTATTCCTATGATAACTTGAAACTTCCTGTGAAACTTTGTATCTCGTGATTTTTTATTGCCAAGTATTTTCGCGAAATTCAAAACCGTCTTCCTTGATTAGTGCTGTAATTCGACCAGTAGTTTTTCCACACTTCACATTTGTAAAACAAAACGTCTGGAATGCTGCGAGGCATTTATATCAGAAGTATCATTAAAAGGAAAGAATTTTATTTTTTTATATTTTAAATATATCACATACTACTTACGGTACATATTATCTTTCCCATTATTTAATGACGTCCCGTCATTAGGATTTGCTTGCCCTTGGGTTTTTGAAATATTCGCGATTTATTTACTATTTGTCCTACTTAATTTTAATTAACATTGCATTATGTTATACTTTTATTTAAGCTTAATCAGGAGTGCTTAAACATTTTCTCTATTACTTTTCTTATTTTATTATATATCTTTTTCTAATGTTCCTCCATCGGACTAAGATTATCTATGGTTACAGCCTAAGCTGTTGTTTTGTAGTAGCTAGGCTGTACAAAACATTCTTTGTGTTTTTTTTCTACATGTAACACTCATAGCCCCTACACTTTCAACCTTATTAAACATTATCTTGGGAAACGTTTTGTGTGGTTAGGAGTAGGAAGGGCATAATATCTCCGAAACCTACATAATTTATGCATGTTTTCATGGTTTTTGTCACTGAGAATGAAAAAACCAGATTTTTCTCACTTTGATGTGTTTTCATGGTTTATTGATTCTAATGGGTCAATGACACCTCTTTCAAGGTCGATTTTTTTGTAGTTTCTATGTGTAATGACTCCGGGACGAAGTTTGCACATGCGCATTAGCGGGAAGAAATGTATTGATCTAGGACAAGAGAGGGAAGTGGATTTCTGAGAAATTGATTTGCATAATTGGTGGGGGAATGTATTGATCCACGAAAGGGGAATTAAGAAACATTATGTCTTCTTTGATCTTTATGTCTGAGGGATAAACAGTCTTTAGTGACAGAGATAAATTAATATTCTATTTTTAAATATGGCTTCTCCAATCTTTAGGTCAGAGTGATAAATTGATATTCTATCGAAACCATAATAATGTAGCTAGGAACACCTATGAAATGAAAAGATTAACGCAGGAAAGGGTTTCCTAGGAATTTCAAATGTGACAGCGCAGGGATGCCAAAACAAACGAACACGTAGAAATTACTTTTAGGGGATTATTTGGGCGAAACCGTTTTAGACATTTTAGGTGATTATTTGGACAAAACAGTTTGAGACATTTTAGAAGATGATTTAGGCGAAACCGTTTGAGACATTTTAGAAGATGATTTAGGCGAAACAGTTAGAGACACTTTAGAAGATGATTTGGGGTGAAAGTTCATTTTTGAATTTCTTTCCTTGAAATGCAAGAGTTGGAATATTTCAGCAGTGGTTTGTTATGATTTATTTTGTAACAGTTACATTCTCTTGATTTTTCAAAGTTCATTTTGGATTTTTTTCGTAGAAATGCAACAGTTGCAATATTTCAGAAGCGTTTTGTTGTGCTTTACCTTGTCACAGTTACATTCTCTTGATTTTTCAAAGTTCATTTTGGATTTCTTTCGTAGAAATACAAGAGTTGGATTATTTCAGTAGTGTTTTGTCGTGGTTTACTTTGTCACTGTTACATTCTCTTGATTTTTCAAAGTTCATTTTGGATTTCTTTCGTTGAAATGTAAGAGTTGGAATATTTCAGTAGTGTTTTGTCGTGGTTTACGTGTCACAGTTACATTCTCTTGATTGTTCAATGTTCATTGTGGATTTCTTTCGTTGAAATGTGTTTTGTTGTGCTTTACCTTGTCACTGTCACATTCTCTTGATTTTTCAAGGTTCATTTTGGATTTCTGTCGTTGAAATTCAAGATATGGAATATTTCAGTAGTGTTTTGTCGTGGTTTACCTTGTCGCACTTACATTCTCTTGATTTTTCAAAGTTCATTTTGGATTTCTTTTATGGAAATGCAAGAGTTAAAATATTTCAGTAGTGTTTTTTTATTGTGCTTTACCTTGTAACAGTTCTATTCTCTAGATTTTTCAATGTCCATTTTGGATTTATATCATTTAAATGTAACAGTTTCAATATTTCAGTAGTGTTTTGTTGGGTTTTTTCTTTACTATCACGCATTCTCTTTAGTTTCCATACTTCTCATCGTATTTCGTTTGTTTAAATGGATGAATTGGAATATTTCAGTATTATTTTGATGTGCTTAAATTCATCACAGTTAAATTATCTTGATTTTTTCTTAATTCGTGTTGACAATCTTTTATTTTAATGAAGGAGTTGTAATTATTCATTAGTGATTTATCGTGTTTAACCTTGACACAGGTACATTTTCTTGATGTTTCAAAGTACATTTTGAATTTCTTTTGTTGAAATGCAAGAGTTGGAATATTTCAGTAGTGTTTTGTCGTTGTTTACCTTGTCACACTTACATTCTCGCGATTTTTCAAAGTTCACTTTGGATTTATTTCATTGAAATGTAAGAGTTGGAATATTTCAGTAGTGTTTTGTCGTAGTTTACCTTGTCACTGTTACATTCTCTTGATTTTTCAAAGTTCATTTTGGATTTTTTCCTTAAAATGCAAGAGTTGGAATATTTCAGTAGTGTTTTGTCGTGGTTTACCTAGTCACAGTTACATTCTCTTGATTTTTCAAAGTTCTTTTTGGATTTCTTTCGTTGAAATGCAAGAGTTGGAATATTTCAGAAGTGTTTTGTTGTGCTTTACTTAGTTACAGTTACATTCTCTTAATTTTTCAAAGATCATTTTGGATTTCTTTTGTGGAAATGAAAGAGTTGGAATACTTCAGTAGTGTTTTGTTTTGATTTACCTTGTCACAGTTACATTTTCTTAATTTTTCAAAGTTCAGTTTTTGATTTCTTTCGTGGAAATGCAAGAATTGGAATATTTCAGTAGTGTTTTGTTCAGATTTACCTTGTCATTGTTATATTTTCTTGATTTTTCAAAGTTTATTTTTGAATTTCTTTCCTTGAAATGCAAGAGTTGGAATATTTCAGCAGTGGTTTGTTATGATTTATTTTGTAACAGTTACATTCTCTTTATTTTTCAAAGTTCATTTTGGATTTCATTCGTAGAAATGCAAGTTGGAATATTTCAGTAGTGTTTTGTCGTGGTTTACTTTGTCACTGTTACCTTCTCTTGATTTTTCAAAGTTCATTTTGGATTTCTTTCGTTGAAATGCAAGAGTTGGAATATTTCAGTAGTGTTTTATAGTGGTTTACGTTTTCACAGTTACACTCACTTGCTTGTTCAATGTCCATTGTTGATTTCTTTCGTTGAAAAGTCTTTTATTGTGCTTTACCGTATCAGAGTCACATTCTATAGATTTTTCATGGTTTACTTTGAATTTCAGTCCCCGAAATTTAACATTTTCTTGAAAGATTTGAGTTGTGTTGTGTTATCCTTTACCATTTCGCAGTTACATTCTCTTGATTTTTCAAAATTCATTTTTGGATTTCTTTCATGGAAATGCAAGAGTTGGAATATTTCAGTAGGTTTTTTTTATTGTGCTTCACCTTGACAAAGTTACATTCTCTTGATTTTTCAAAAATCATTTTGGATTTCTTTCATTGAAATGCAAGAGTTGGAATATTTCAGTAGTGTTTTTTCGTGGTTTACCTTGTCACAGTTAAATTCTCTTGATTTTTCAAAGTTCATTTTGGATTTCTTTCGCTGAAATGCAAGATTTGGAATATTTCAGTAGTGTTTTGTCGTTGTTTACCTTGTCACAGTTACATTCTCTTGATTTTTCAAAGATCATTTTGGATTTCATTCATTGAAATGCAAGAGTTGGAATATTTCAGTAGTGTTTTGTTGTGGTTTACCTTGTCACAGTTACATTCTCTTGATTTTTCAAAGTTCATTTTGGATTTCTTTGATTAAAATGCAAGAGTTTGAATATTTCTGTAGTGTTTTGTTGTTGTCTACGTTTTAACACTTACATTCCCTTGATTTTTCAAAGTATATTTGGATTTCTTTAATTGAAATGCAAGAGCTGGAATATTTCAGTAGTGTTTTTTTTATTGTGCTTTACCTTGACACAGTTACATTCTCTTGATTTTTCAAAGTTCATTTTGGATTTCTTTCGTTGAAATGCAAGAGTTGGAATATTTCAGTAGTGTTTTTTGGTGGTTTACCTTGTCACAGTTATATCCTCTTGCTTTTTCAAAGTTCATTTTGGATTTCTTTCATTGAAATACAAGAGTTGGAATATTTCAGTAGTGTTTTGTCGTGGTTTACCTTGTCACACTTACATTCTCTTTATTTTTCAAAGATCATTTCGGTTTTCTTTCGTTGAAATGCAAGGGTTGGAATATTTCAGTAGTGTTTTGTTGTGGTTTACCTAGTCACAGTTACATTCTCTTGATTTTTCAAAGTTCATTTTGGATTTCTTTCGTTGAAATGCAAGAGTTGGAATATTTCAGTAGCGTTTTGTTGTGGTTTCCCTTTTCACGGTTACATTTTCTTGATTTTTCAAAGTTCATTTTAGATTTCTTTCGTTGAAATGTAAGAGTTGTAAATATTTCAATAGTGTTTTGCTGTGATTTACCTTGTCACACTTACATTCTCTTTATTTTTCAAAGATCATTTTGGATTTCTTTCGTTGAAATGCAAGAGCTGGAATATTTCAGTAGTGTTTTGTTGTGGTTTACCTAGTCACAGTTACATTCTCTTGATTTTTCAAAGTTCATTTTGGATTTCTTTAGTTGAAATGCAAGAGTTGGAATATTTCAGTAGCGTTTTGTAGTGGTTTACCTTGTCACAGTTACATTTTCTTGATTTTTCAAAGTTCATTTTGAATTTTTTTCGTTGAAATGCAAAAGTTGGAATATTTCACTAGTGTTTTGTATCTGGGTTGGTTTTTTGCAAGTCCAAGAGTTTGTCTTTGTTGGTTTAAATGTCTAAAGTGCATGTCTTTCTCTGTTTCTATGTCTGAATCTATTTCTCCATGTTTAATTTAGGAAGCTAACCTAACCTAACTTAAACATGGAGAAATGTTTACTAGCTAACCTAACCTAACTTAGATAACCTAACCTAACTTAGCTAACCTAACCTAACCAAACACCAACCCAGACATGTAAACAAATGATTCAGACATAGAAACAGAGAAAGGCATGCACTTTAGACATTCAAACCAACAAAGACAAATTCTTGGACTTGCAAAATACCAGCCCAGATACAAAACACAAGTTAAATATTCCAGCTGTAGTTTTTCTATGAGAGGTCTTCAAAATGAACAATGAAAAAATTTCGAGATTGCACGTATGTAAAGGTTTAAAACTACGAGTCATTATCTAAGTAGTCAAAATCTTACACTTCAATGAAAGAGATCAATATTGTATATCGAAATAGCCAGGGATTGTAGTTGTGAAAGGGTAAAGGATATCATAATAGTTCGAGAATATTAACGCTCTTGCAGTTCAACGAAAGAGATCCAGAAAGAGACTTCAAAAATCAAAAGAATGTTACTGCGACAAGGGAAACCACAACAAAACACCACATAAATAATTCAACTCTTGCATTTCAAAGAGAGAACTCCAAAATAAACTCTGAAAAATCAAGAGAATGTAACTGTGACAAGGTAAACCACAACAAAACACTACTGAAATATTCCAACTCTTGCATTTCAACGAAAGAAATTCAAAACGAACTTTGAAAAAACAAGAGAATGTAACAGTGACAAGGTAAACCACGACAAACACTATTGGAATATTTCCTACTCTTACATTTCAACGACAGAAATCCAAAATGAACTTTGAAAAATAAAGAGAATGTAACCATGACAAGGTAAACCACAACAAAACACTACTGAAATATTTCAACTCTTGCATTTAAACGAAACAAATCCAAAATGTGAAAAATCAAGAGAATGTAACTGTGACTAGGTAAACCACAACAAAACACTACTGAAATATTCCAACTCTTGCATATCAACGAAAAAAATCCAAAATGATCTTTGAAAAATCAAGAGAATGTAAGTGTGACAAGGTAAACCACTACAAAACACTACTGAAATATTCCAACTCTTGCATTTTAATGAAAGAAATCCAAAATGAACTTTGAAAAATCGAGAGAATGTAACTGTGACAAGGCAAACCACGAGAAAACACTACTGAAATATTCCAACTCTTACATTTTAATGAAACAAATCCAAAATGAACTTTGAAATATCAAGAGAATGTAACTGTCACAAGGTAAACCATGACAAAACACTACTGAAATATTCCAACTCTTGGATTTCAACGAAAGAAATCCAAAATGAACTGTGAAAAATCAAGAGAATGTAACTGTGACAAGGTAAACCACGGCAAAACTCTTCTGAAATATTCCAACTCTTGCATTTCAACGAAAGAAATCCAAAATGAACTTTGAAAAATCACGAGAATGTAAGCGGGACAAGGTAAACTACGACTAAACACTACTGAAATATTCCAACTCTTGCATTTCAATTATAGAAATTCCAAAATGAACTTTGAAAATCAAGAGAATGTAACTGTGACAAGGTAAACAACAACAAAACACTACTGAAATATTCTAACTCTTGCATGTCAATGAAAGAAATCCAAAATGAACTTTGAAAAATCAAGAGAATGTAAGTGCGACAAGGTTAACCACGACAAAACACTACTGAAATATTCCAACTCTTGCATTTAAACGAAAGAAATCCAAAATGAACTTTGAAAAATCAAGAGAATGTAACAGTGACAAGGTAAAGCACAACAAAACACATTTCAATGAAAGAAATCCACAATGAACTTTGAAACATCAAGAAAATGTAACTATGATACGGTAAACCACGACAAAACACTACTGAAATATTCCAACTCTTACATTTCAACGAAAGAAATCCAAACTGAACTTTGAAACATCAATAGAATGTAACAGTGACAAAGTAAACCACGACAAAACACTACTGAAATAATCCAACTCTTGTATTTCTACGAAAGAAATCCAAAATGAACTTTTAAAAATCAAGAGAATGTAGCTGTGACAAGGTAAACCACAACAAAACACTACTGAAATATTCCAACTCTTGTATTTCAACAAAAGAAATCCAAAAATTAACTTTGAAAAATCAAGAGAATGTAACTGTGACAAGGTAAATCATAACAAAACACTACTTAAATATTCCAACTCTTGCATTTCAACGAAAGAAATCAAAAAATGAATTTTTTCCAAAATGAACTTTGAAAAATCAAGAGAATGTAGCTGTGGCACGGTAAACAACGACAAAACACTATTGAAATATTTCAACTCTTGCATTTCAAGGAAAGAAATCAGAAATTAACTTTGAAAAATCAACATAATCTAACTGTGACAGGGTAAACCACAACAAAACACTACTGAAATATTCCAACTCTCGTATTTCTACGAAAGAAATTCAAAATGAACTTTGAAAAATCAAGAAAATGTAACTGTGACTACGTAAAGCACAACAAAACACTATTGAAATATTCCAACTCTTGCTTTTCAACGAAAGAAATCCAAAATAAACTTTGAAAAATCAAGAGAATGTAATTTTGACAAGGTAAACCACGACAAAACACTAATGAAATATACAAACTCCTTCATTACTACAAAAAAAATTCCAAACTAATCTATGAAAAATAAAGAGAATTTAACTGTCTTAAGATAAACTTACGACAAAACCCTGACAAATAATATTAGAAAAAATTCAACTTTCGCGTATCAGTGACCGATTTCCAAAAGAAGCCGAATAAAATCCAGAGAATTTGACTGTAACAAGGTAAATAACGAGAAAACCGTACTGAAATATTCTAACTCTTGCATTTCAACGAAAGAAATTCCAAATAAACTTTGAAAAATCAAGAGAATGTAACTGTTACTAGGTAAAGAAAGACAAAGCACTACTTAAACGTTACAGATCATTAATTTCAACGAACTAAATTCCACATGAAGATTACAAAATCAAGGGAATGTAACTCTGGCAAAGTAAAGCATGGACAAATACTCTTAATACATTCCAAATATTTCTTTTCTACAACAAAGATCCAAAATGAACTTTGAAAAATCAAGAGAATGTAACTGTTACAATGTAAACCACAACAAAACACAACTAAAATATGCCAACTCTGGCACTTCTACGAAAGAAATTTCAAAATTAACTTTGAAAAATGAAGATAATTTAAATTTGAAAAGTTGAACAACGGCAAAAACAAATGAAATATTCAAACTCTTGCATTTCAACGGAAGAAATTCAAAAAATTAACTTAGACAAATCTGGAGAATGTAAAAGTAACAAGGTTAAGCAAAACAAAACACTATTGAAATATTCCAACTCTTGCATTTTAACGAAAGAAATCCAAAAATGAACTTTGATAAATCAAGAGAATGTAACTGTGAATAGGTAAACCACAACAATACACTACTGAAATATTCCAACTGTTGCATTTCTACGAAAGAAATCCAAAATGAACTTTTAAAAATCAAGCGAATGTAACAGTGACAAAGTAAACCACGACAAAACACTACTGAAATATTTCAACTCTTGCATTTCTACGAAAGGAATCCAAAATGAACTTTGAAAAATCAAGAGAATGTAACTGTGACAAGGTAAAGCACAACAAACCACTACTGAAATATTCCAACTCTTGCAATTATACGTAATAAATTCAAAATGAACTTTGAAAAATCAAGAGAATGTAGCTGTGACTAGGTAAACCATAACAAAACACTACTGAAACATTCCACCTCTTGCATTTCAACGAATGAAATCCAAAAATGAACATTGAAAAATCAATAGAATGTATCTGTGACGTGGTGAAGCATGGTAAAACCCAATTAACATAATCTAACTTTTGCATTTTAAGGAAAGAGATCCAGAATGATGATTCAAAAATCGAGAGAATATAACTGTTACAAGGTAGACTATAAGAAAAAACTAGTGAAATATTCCAGCTCTAGTATCTCACCGAAATAAATTCAAAATGAACTTTCAACATTCAAGAGAAAGTTAGTGTGACAAGGTAAACCACTGTAATGGGATCAATTTTCAAAAACCTCAAAATTTTCCAATTAAAGTTACCCAAGTAAAAATAAAACCACCCAAAATATGAACCCAAAATATGAACCTAAAAAATTCAAGTAACTTACAGATCGAGCAAGACTCAAGCGTTCAATTTAACATAGTGAAACAAATGTATCTAATTTAAACATACATTGTAATAATCTTTCTCACAGAAAATCTAATAAATAAATCCGCCTTTGTGTCGCCAATGTATGCAATAAATATCAGTTTGACCAAATCTTATATGACAGGCAACTAACATTGTAATTTAAATCTTAAGAGCTCGAAATACCAAACTATCAAGAGGGTAAAATTTATTATACAAAAAAATGGTCACTCGAGATGCAAAATATCTTTGTATAATCTAATTGCATTGTTCTGGAAACTAAGTTTAGAACTATGTATCTCAATGTAATTAAATCGTATTATCCTTTACCAACTTTCACAGAAATAAATTATAAGTCTTCTGGAAACTAAGTGACACCCTCCTAGCAAAAAGTTACAATATAAAACTTTGCTTTGTTATGAAAAATTCCAAAGTGATATCTTAAAAGTTATAAATTGTAATCAAAGTTATAATGTAAAACTCTGCTTTGTTATGAAAAATTCCAAAGTGACATCTTAAAAGCTATAAATTGTAATTAAACTCAAGCAGCCAATTGTTATATACCCATCCAATAGTAATATAGGACAAATGGTTGAACCAATAGAAACTGTAAAATACACTCTCTGGTAACACCCAAATGTAACCTCTGGCGAAGTTGGAAAGAGTAGATAGCTAGAACTTAGCAATTTTTGCGCCAGTCTTTTTCAGTCTTAGAGGAGTCTAGCCTAGGAGAGACTACTATGAATTTCTTGTGAAGCGTATTAAGTGAATTTATTTGCAGTCTATTTTGAATAAACTTTTGAGAAAACTTATTATCAGTGAATTAACTTTTGCGTTGTATCGCCACAGACAACAGTTTGTATTAGTGTCCTGTACTGCAATGTGTCTTTGATATTACCATCAAACTCTGTGACAATCATGTAAGTAATAATTAATATATTACTTTCTTGTTTTATTCTGTCTATGTTAGTAATTCTCAAGGTGGCTAGTCCTTGTGGCTTTACTCACACTCAAAGGAAACCCCAAACTTTTCAATCTGATTTCAACTCAGTATGGACGTTAATACAAGCTCCCTATTTGAACCGCTAGTTTAAGCTCTCCTCACAAGAAGCTCCGCCTCCACTCAGGTAAGCTACTCGCGAACTGTCAACTAAGAGTTTAACTAAATTTCTCCATTGAATTAATTAATTGAAATTTCCATATGAGGAAACATCAGAAAATATAAGAACAAAACAACTTTTCATTAAACCCCCCCCCCCCATTAGAATTGTCGCGGTTCGGTTTAAAGGAGCAAAACACAAGGACAAAATTTTCTACAAAAAAAAGATTATTGAGAAATATTAAACATAGGGAAAGGGCAATATTTTGTGCATTCTTTGAAGTGCAATATTTTGTGCATGCTTTGAAGTGAATTATTTTGTTCATGCTTTGAAGTGAATTATTTTGTTAGGCCTAAGTCCCCTTATTATAGTAACAAAAATATAATTTAGACGCGTCAAAATTGACTTATATCAAAAAAAATAAAACCAGTGCAGAATTTTAATTTATTCTGAAAAAAAAAGAAAAAAAATGTCTTTAGAACAAAACGAACAATTGTTAAAACAAAAACTCATTGCCAAAACCGTGGAAATTTCAAAATCTCTTCCTTCATATAATGGTGATTCAGATGTAGATGAGTTTATTATCCAATTAAATCAATTCGTAGAAGTAACTCAAACGGACTTAAAATCATTAGTAGGCATGTTATTAATGAGACTTAAGGGTCAAGCATTAACATTCCTAAAACAAATAGAAAATACAATAGGGGAAGATAACAAACTTCCAATAAACTCAATACAAAAATTGCTAAAAGCGTTCCGAGAAAGATTTGTTGAAACCAGTTCAACACACAAATTAAAGCACGGAACTGTATATTTTGACGAAACCCAAAATGTTAGAGAATACCTACACAAAGTAATGGTATCCATTGAAGCTAATTACGGGAAAAAATCTGGTCCTTTATATGACAAAATTGTACTAAATGCTTTCATGCAAGGATTGAACCCCAAACTGTACCGAATGTCAATATAAAAAAATATTCAAACATTAGAGCTAGAAGTTCAGGAAGTAGAGAGAATAATTGAAATTGACTCGATCGTGGCAAATCACAATAAGTCAAGAATAAATAATGTAGAAGATTCAACTCTGGAACTACTACGAGGAATTCCTCCAGGATTTTTTTTAAGGGATAACTCACCCCAACCGAACCAAAATAGATCCCCAACCTCTACAAGGCAAAGAATTGTACGTTTTGCACCCACGAAAACAGCAAACTACGCAAATAAACCCCCAATTACATGTTATGCATGTAATAATCAAGGACATATTGCCAGGGAATGCCGTACGAGAAACAACTTTACACAAGCAACCCCCAGTTTTAATAACCGTTTTTTCGGGAGAACAAACTTAAATGCCAATGGGTCAGGAAGCTATTGAAATAACCCCCACGTCTCCCATCGTTCCGCAACCCGTACCAACAAGGATTTGCGTATTCAAATTCTTCCCAATATACGCCTCCCCAACCATTTACCAATCCTTTCCCCAACCTACAAAATAATTATCGGTTCCCCACCGCAAATATGCGGCAAAACATGTACCAATTTAATTCAAGGACGGCATATCCAACTAGGTACAACAGGAATACAAGCGATGACAGAGGATATTTTTTCCCGACGGGACAGGAAAGAAATTTTTTGGGAAACGAAAGAAATTTTTCATCAATACAAAATGAACAAATGCTACGAGCCGTCGCCACAAGAAATTCCAATCCACGCAATAATACGTGGCAACCAAGACAATCAAATGTCAATCAACTTGGAACTTCCCTAGCAAGTGAAATTCCCACCGAGCCCCAATGTCAAATGCCAATTTATCAGATAAGCGCACAGGGAAATGAATTAGGCCCCCAAGAAAATTAACCGGGACCCTGGAGGCCAGAATTTTTTATAGGTCCCTTCCAGTAATTTTACCTTCTTTTAGTGATAATAATGACATATTACCTATATTAAATGATTTTGGTGTTGCAAGTGTTAATTTCAAAGCGTTGATAGATTCCGGCGCATCGGTTAAAATAATAAACTCGAATGTATTTAATAGACTACCAGCATATATTAAGCGACAGATATATTTAATATTCCCAATTTAACTAGTGTCACTGGACATAGGCTGGAAGCAACGGGCTCCATACGTCTAGACGTGACGAAGGATGGTAGAATTTTCCCTACAAACTTCATAATATGCAAAAATTTCACATATGAGGCTTTAATCGGTGCTAATTTTTTAAAATCTAATAAAGTGTTATTAGATATAGCAAATAACAGACTCGTGTATCCATACGATCCTATTCTCCAACGCGTGAAGAGAGGGGAAGCAACAGTGAATAGAATAAAATCCTGTCCTGTGGGAGAAAAACAAGCTGCAAATGGATTGAGTCAATAAAAGAAAAGATAGGGAAAATGCAGGAGTATAGACAAACAGAAATAAAGAAAATAGCTGAACTATGGAATGAATTAATAAATCAAAGTACTGTCCCCTTATAACCAACCCCAAAAGCGGAAGACTTGACGCAACCAATTGCCAACCTTAACTTAATAGAAAATGAATCGAAAGAAAAATACTAGGGATTCGCGGTACGTAAAACAAAAATCCCCCCAAAAACGACGCAAAGAGTTCAAATCTCACAAATGGTCATCCCCGTAAATGACAATTCCGAGATTTGGTTTGCATCCCCGTGTAAAGAAATCCCAGAAAATCTGTTTTGTGAAGAACAGATCATTTCATACAATAAAGGAGAAGGTTTTATTTGGTTGACTAACACACGTGAAAACGATAGACATTAAAAAAGGAAACATGCCTCGTTGAAATACAAGTGATTTCTGAGCACGAGCTAAACAAGTGGAAAAACTCCGAGAAAACATTAGTTAATGGTATTGGTGTCAGTAATCCAAAGAATAGGTACCCACTAACAAGATCCCAATTTTTGGAAAAATTTAAATTAGACCATATCCAAGATACGCAATTAAAAGAAAAATTATGTGAGTTGCTCTGGAATTTTAGAGATATTTTTTCTACATGTGAGGAAGATATTGGATTGATACCGTTCTATGAACATTCTATCCAAACCACAGGGATGCCTGTAGCTAAGCAGCCCTATCGTATCCCTCATCCTTACAAAAACTGGTTAAAAAATAAAATCCGCGAATTAGAAAAAACAATATAATACGGCCAAGTATAAGCCCGTATTCAGCCCCTGTTATACTAGTGCCAAAAAAGAACAGGGACCTGAGGCTGTTTGTGTACTATAGAGCCTGAAACAAGCAGGTCGTTAGTAACAAGGGTCCCCAGTTCTAAATCGATGAAATCGAACGTTCCATCTAGACCAAGAACTAATTCTTCATATTTCTCGTCCTTACACAACGTTATCCTTAAATTAAAATAGCAGATAATTACGGTTATAAAACAGCCTTTTTACTAAAGGACTACGACTCTTATGAGTACTTAAGAGTACCCATTGGACTCAAAACTAGCTGGAGCGTATTCTGTAGACCTCTGCTACACTTATTACAAGGTATAGAAAATATTATCCATTTTGTGACGTAATTTGTGTGGGAGAAACACCAGAGGACCATTTAAACACATTAGCCAAAGTTTTTGAAAAAATCAGGGAGGGTAATCTAAAATGTAGACCTGATAAAGTAAATTTACTTCAATACGTAATAAAATTCTTGGGAATGATAGTGACACAAGGCCAAATATCACCGGACCCTGAGAAAATAAAATGTGTAGAAAATCTCAAACCCCCAAAATCTATGAAAGAATTGCGAGCAATCATCGGTTTAACCAGTTGTTTTAGAAAATTTATATGCCACTACTCACAAATCGCAAAACCCCTAACAGATCTAACTAAAGGGACTTCCCAAAATATTACCTGGTCGCAGGAAGCTCAAACTTCCTTGGATACTCTCAAGAAAGCTCTTACTTCTGAACCAATTTTGTCGCTGCCAGACTTTGAAAAGGGACAATTTGTGGTTACTACTGATGCTTCAGCTCTAGGCATCGGTGCAATCCTTTCCCAATTAATCCCCGTGGAAAACTACCCCAAACCCGTACAGGATCCCCCTCAGAATATAGAAAAAGTCATATACTATTCAAGCAGAACTCTAACCAAAGGTGAAAGAAGTTACTCAGCAACGAATTTGGAGTTACTATCTATAATTTACCCCTTAGATAAATTTTGACATTATTTAATGGGCCGAAGATTTAAATTGCGATCGGACCATTAAAGCTTACAGTACCTAAGCACATTCAAAAATCCAACCGGAATTTTGCCGAGATGGATAATGAAAATCCAAGATCTGGATTACGAATTTGAACATGTGACAGGTAAATAAAATGCACTTTGTGACTCCCCGAGTAGGTACCCCGAGAATATCCCCTCAGACTATGCAAATAAACAAATAAATGCCATTAATCCCAGTAAACGAAAACACAAGAAGAATAAACCTAAAATTCTTACAGAAGAGTACGAAATTACTCGTAGCCCCTTATCCCTAACTAATATTAAGAGAAACCAAGTTAAGGATGAAATGTGTTTGACTCTCATTAATTATTTTGTGAATTCTGATAATCTCCCTGATAATTTCAAAGCCCTGAGAAGGGAAATAGACAATTTTTATTACGATTTGGACGAGGAAATCCTTTGTAGAATAGTAACAGGCGAAACAAATAGAAATCAAAACTTAATAGTCCCAGTACTACCTCAAAGCTTAATAATACCTGCCTTTGAATATTTCCATTCCGACATAGGTGGACATTTAGGAATAGCTAAAACTTTTCACAAGTTAAAACAATATTTTTATGTACCGTCAGCGTTAACAAAACTTAAGGATTTTATAAATACATGTGAAGCGTGTATTTAAGGAAAAATCCCCAAACGTACCCTAATCCCCCGATGGGAAGAGTGCCAGTAGCAAGGTTCCCTTTCGATATCGTTTGATTCGATTTGTATGGAACGAGTGGAGGATTACCTGTTTCTAATAGAGGTCATACTTGCGTTCTTGCAATAATAGACCATTTTACCGGCTTCACCTTTGCCAAAGCATTCAAAAATCAAGGCGCATATGCCACAAGTAAAGCGTTAGCAAAAATATTTTTAAAATTTGGTGTTCCTCACCAAGTTATTAGTGACAATGGAACTAACTTCGTCTCTAAAGTAACAAAAGATTTGATCGGTTTTCTTAAAATAGAAAAATTATTTACCTCCCCCTACCATCCCCAAGCTAATGGAAAAATAGAAAATAGGCACAAAATATTCTCCAATGTCTTGAGTATTTATACAAAAGACAATTGAAACGATTGGGATCAATATCTACCTTACCTAACCAATGTAATTAACGCCACTTATTCAGAAACGACTAAGGAAAGCCCGTTTTTTCTTTGCTCGGACGCGATTTTAAAATACCATTCCAATAAATTATAGAATCAAGACATTATTACAATAATACAGAGAACTACAAGCAAGATTTTATAAATAGGACGAGAAAAACTTTTAAAATAGTATGACAAGAGTTAGAAAAATGTAAGATGAACCAAGAGTTGAGGAACGAGTCCAAAATCAGAGGAAATATAACTTTTAAAGTAGGAGATTGTGTATATCTAAAAAATGAGGCAAAGCTAGAAGGCAAAAAACTTTCCAATAAATATTCGGGACCTTACAGAATAATCAAAAAATACGACAATGATTTTACTTTTAAAATGATAAACCCAGACAACGGGAGAACATACAAGGCACATGTTAGCCGTATAAAGGAAGCCAAGTATCCAGTTAAGTGGGCACCCAAACCCTCATCTTCAGATTCATCAAACGCGGAAAATGAGTTCCCTAAGTCAAGGCTAGCTGAATTAAAACCCTTCAATTTTAAACAAAACTACTTCGAGAATCATAGCGACGAGGAAGATTTTGAGGAATTTTTAGCCATGAAAAATCTAGTCATCCCTAAAAGAAAATCCTTAATACCTGTACCAATAAGAACACCAAAAAGCCCAAAGAGTTCATCTTCAGAAAGCTCGGAGGAAGAATTAGATTATACGCTTTCCCCAAAGACCCAATTTTTCCCCGATAGAATTTCAACCCCATGTCCCGCCAAAAGATTTCCTGATGACATGGTATCCCCAGCAACCCCGATACAAAGACCCCTGTCGTTACAGGAGGAATTAAACAGAGCTGTGGAAACACCGGGTGCAAAAATAAGGAAGACTCCGTCCAGGGATACGAATATAGGAAATACAAAAAATTTGAGAGAAGCCATGGAAATTATAAATTACCCGATAAAAACAAGGCAAAGTACCTTGCCTTGGAACCAGGAACACCCCGAAGATGAAAATCTAGGACAATACCATCACATAAAGGTACCCAAAGTAAAACCCAAGGAATCTCACTCCTGGAAACAGACCATGCTACGAAATATACCCCAGCCCCCGGAAGATATTGCATTTAAGCAATGGAGACATTCTCCAAAAGTACTTCACTCGTCCAACAGTTTCCAAGAATCCTTTAGATCGCCCAAAACAGAACTTCAGCGTAAGGAATTTGAGAATAAAACCTCTTCCTCAAATGGAGATGAAATAAATGAAACAAAGGCAGGTGACACCCCTAAATTGCAAAGGACCACTCCTGAAAGCCCTAATGAGGAATCCTCAGGAACTAGTTCTACTGAATCCGACGATGAGCCCCAAGAGACACAAAAACAAAAAACCAACTTCGGCTACCGCACCTGCAAAACAAGCCAAGGCAAAAGGTCAAAAATTTCTATCCAAACAGTACAAGAAATTTGACCTAATCTCAATGGGAAAGTCAAAAAAGAATAAAACGCCAGAAAATGAACAAGAGATTACTACGAAATCTGGTAGAATAAGTAAAAAACTAGATTAATGGAAATACGTCTTAGGATCAGGTACCCCAAAAAACTTATAAAGTAATATTAAATTGAAACGAGCAGCTTGAAAAAAAACCTTAGAACAAGGGTGTATGAGTAAGACATTACAATGAAAGCTAGCCATAAAAGGTCGAAAGAAGTTAATAGTCAATTTTTCCAGATAAAATAAATCCCGGCTTGATAAAGAACCCCGAAGATAGAAGAAGAACAAGAATTGTTCAACCCCTCCTCCAAAAAGAAAAATAACTAGTGCCACCCCGTTACAAACAGAACAAATATGGATCAGCTATTTCAAATGCGATCGAAACTCCTAGAAGCATCGGCACATTCGATAACAGAAAAATTAAAAATTGAGAATATGATAGAAACCATACTTAAATCCCTCAGTAAGGTTTAGGCATCCCAAGAAAAATGAACAAGAAAATAAATGAGATCTTAGTAACTAAACAAATGGATAAATTAATTGAAACCCAGTTTATGGAAGTTAAAGCACAGACCGCCAAAATCCAGAATGAAATGGAATCAATAAGCGACGCCACGCTTGTCGAGGGATATAATTATCCTAACCAAATCCTAAAATTACAAGTATCATACGATAAAATGCATGAAATGGGTAAAAAAGTACGAGATTATAGAAGAAATACTGTTCTGTCCGCGACAATGGCAGTACAAGAGGCCCTGACACCCCAATGAACAAAGATCTTAGACTTACAACATAAATAAGACCAATTACAATCACAGAAAGAAATAATTAAACTACAACAAGACAGCCTAAAAAAAAAACTGAAAGAAAACCATTCAGAAATTACCAGGGAACAAGAAAAACAAAGAAAATTCTGCTCAAACTTAGAGAAAATGGTTGCAACGTATTTTAAAGTTGAAATTGAACCACCCTTTAGCCCCCATTTGGAAAACCTCCTTGCTAATAATTACAATGAAGGACCATCCCAACCCGTATATTTTGCAATTCCAAACCAAGCTCGTCATCACCACATAAAACCCCAAGTGGAAACTATTCAACAGGATCCTCCAACGGATAATAATATAATTATGAGGACCCAGTACCCCGACGCCCAAGAGAATGTTACTACGGGCCAAGATTCCTCAGAAGTCTCTGCACCCCAAGGAACACCCAAAACACAGCCATTACCAGAAGATACGGAAAACTAAGGAATATCAACCATGGGTTTTAATTGAACTCAAAAGAAAGAGGTAAAAATCCCTTTCTCGTTAAAGAAAAAAAAATTTTTATACAGTAAAGTGGTTACATATTATAGAATATAATGTTTAGCGATAAAATATAGTGAATAACCTAATAATCGAGTGCAAACTCGTTAAACTAGACTAACTATATTTCTGCTAGCCCAAATATAGTATTTCCCTAATTACAAAAAAAATATATTACAAATTCAGTCATAAAGGAGAAAGTGCGGTAGATAGCCATTCTAGCTTCACCCGGGACAGATAAACGTCATCTCGGGTAGCCCCTGGAGTAGGTGAACCCAAGGATCACAGGGGATTGCTTAGTGAGACGATTTACCTCAGGACACGAGGATTAAGTCTGTGTCCTGGGTTCGGTCGTCTATCAATCCATAACCACAAACCACTATAATCCAAAATTTACTTTTAATGAAGTATTCGGATCGGCACTTGAATACTCAACTTGGCAACCAATCCGGGGAGCCTTCAGTATGTCGAACCTCCAAAGGCTTGATTGTATGTATTTGGATGTTCGATAAGCTGAGGGCTCTTCAGGATAAATTCTACCTTTTCTGAAATCAATTTTATGGGATATTTTTTTTTCAAAAATCGTCATGCCAACGACATAATCAAATACGGAATTCCAAAATGTACTAAATTTAATCACAAGAAAAGATGACCGGGAATAACCACCACCCAAACTTGCCGTAAAGGTTATAAAACACCAAACAACTTAAAATATTCAGTCGAAAAAAAAAGTATATGTGCGAGTTATTATCGTATTAATTACCAAGCTAAGAAACAATTAGGAAAACAGGTATACAGGTATACAGGAAACAGGTATATATATATATATATATATATATATATATATATATATATATATATATATATATATATATATATATATATATATATATATATATATATATATATATATATATATATATATATATATATATATATATATATACATGTAAGGGTAGTAACAATGCGAGGCATGATTTACCTGCATATAGGGATATAATAACTAACCAAATCATAGATATAGGGTCTCTGTCAATCTAAATAACAGAAGCAGGCCTGACTAATCTTTCAAAAAATTGTCCATGTAAGCATACTAAAAGAAAAAAAAATATGTTCCAAGAAATTCAAGTCATTATATGAACTGAAGATTTTGCCAAAAAATTAGCTAATTGAAAATTGTTATAAGTAAAATTGTATCTTTTCTTGGTAAAATAGTGAATATTTAATCCTCATATAAGATTTGTGGTAGTATGAAGATTAGGTTATCAAGAGGAGACCATCCTTGACCAGCAAAAAAAGTTCATCAGAGTCTTTAAATAAATTCAATTATTTAAAGAAACCCTGCAAATCACTAAAAAAAAATTTTTCTCCTTTCGCAATTCATACTAAACTAATACCATTTCTTCTTAGCGTTAAAATTATTTATGCAATTCAAGTGGCCCTATACAAAATGCTAATCCTTGGAAACTATGTCACACCAGTAACTTCGCTATGCGTTCAAAAATTCACAAAAAAAACAATAATGGTAATTTGATAGACTTGTTTACGTGTTCCTCCGACAAAATCAAAATGCCTTCTCTCTTATAAAGTAAATACAAGGAATACAGTTTGATTAACCCCGGGTACTGCGTCATATCCTAGAAATAATTTTGTAATAAATAATCTATATTTCTAATTTTATTAAAAGACAGTAGAGTTTAAAAAAATAAATAAAAATAGAGTTATCAAGAACTTTTAACAGGCGCTAGTGTAGAGAAAATGCATACCTAAGGGGAAAAATATACATTAACCCTACAGATAACCCGTGAACCAGGCCGAACCCTCCATTTTCAAACATATTAGAGTCACAAAACGACATAAAAAGAGCCGCAAGGAGTTTTGCTTCCCAATCATCATAAATCCAAACCACGTAAGCACAACACAAAAAAAAACCACGAACTCCAATGTAGCCCAATAATTACAAAAGCTAAAATGACGAAATTTGGTCACCCCCCCGTACACCCGTGCGTTTTCATTTGTTTTTCCTCAAAAATGCACACACTAACCAATTAATACAAAAAATATCCTTAATACCGATAGAAGGCACAGTTGTTACATTAAGGTTATTTACTTACCCCAACGTGCACCATGCGTGCTACTTAGCCTCCACTCAAACTCAAAGAGTAGGAAATACGCTAGTTCTCCCTTAAATGTTAATACAATTTCTTTTCGTTTCTTAGAGAAGGGTAACTAATCGTTATTATAGACAAGAAGTCTTAATCAATCAGAATAACAAAAGCAGGCCTTACAATTCCTTCAAATCCTTTCTTGTATTTAAGAATTCACAAACCAATTTTCCAAAATTGGGCTAGTTAAATTATATAATTTTTTTTCAAAAGTAGACCGTCATTTTCGCAATAACTTGTTATCGTCATTAGTATTATTACAATAACTAATCATAAGACACGCAATTTTTTATTAGAGCATTGGTGCAAATCAATATCCCAAAACGTAAAAATAAATTAAAATTGTAAAACTTAAAATACTAAATTTGACATGTAAACTTCAACCTATAGAAATGCGATAGGACATTTTAGTAGGGGATAAGTCCATAGGTAGAAACTAAAGATTATCTCTTTTGTTTCATCGTTTAGAAATCTCGATATCCTTTTTCATATAGTTGATCATATATTGATCATAGATTGATGTGGTATAATCCAGAACATATAAAATAAGTATAGTATTCTGTTTCAAAAAGAAAAATATCGTCAGAAATTCAACGCAAAATAACCTTAAGCGCAAAAAATAAGCCAAAATTGTAGAATTTAAGGTGTTAATTATGTTATGTGAGTTTCAACCTGAAATTCCTTAATAGGAAGTATATCCACGGATACAAACAAAACTTCGAGGGCAGTGTAATTCTTAAACTATAAAAACAAGCCCCACAAATACGGAGAACAAAAAAAAACTAAAAAGAAAAGTTTTTTTTGTGGCCCATCCTATTTTGTGGCCTAGCCTATTCGGTTAGATGAATTTCTCGAGTGGTATAGTCAAATATTGATTCACATATCCTCTGAGTCAGGAGTGAGAAGTATTAAAGAGCAACCTTTCATAAAGCCAAAATACGTGAAAATAGCTATCAAAGTTCCAAAAAATCGTACCAAGGAGTCAAAAGTAAGATAGAATTAATACAAAAAAAGGACACATATTGATTAATTTTTCAATTTTTGATGACCAACTATAGAGAATATATTTTCCCTAATAGAAAATTGTTGTACCATAAATTAGAGTAGTGACTAACGATTAGCTAAATAACACATTATTTTTGCAATAGTTAGCAAAAACAGTGGAACGCTTACAGCCGATAGGCAAAGGGCAATATAATCATCAAAAACCCTAAAAATTGCAGCAATAAATTCAACCAAGATTACCTTAAAGCGAGTCAAAGAATACAAATGAACCGTGCAATTAAAGTATAAAGAATAACCTGTAACAAAAGAATAACAAAAAAAACTTTTTCCTGTGTCAGACAATTTCTTAACTTTAGAGAAGTTTTGAACTGTGATTAGAAGATAATCCCAACCGGTAAAACCAAATGCGAAGCTAGTCTCGAATATAGCGACGAAGATTGTCCACTGATATCTCCACTGTCTTACAAAAAGATTTCCCTTTTGTTCTTCGTATTATTGTTTTTAGTCTCGAATAAAATTATTCGCTTGCGATCCAGCAATCAGTCGTATATTATATATGTATAAGACAAATAATTTACTAAAATAGCCTGCCAGAAGGATAAAAGCATAAAACCAATCAGTTAATTCCTAAAATATCGTAATTCGCACAATATTTAAAGGACAATCACATAGTGCGTATCGTGAAAATGACTCTTGCGTCAATCAATCATAAATTCACTGTGGTGCTATAAAAAGTAGCAACGTGCAGTAGGCTAATGTCTATTTGACAATAGCAGATATATTCTGCTTCAGAAAACAAACAATAGATAATAGGCCTTAAAGAAAAGAATACGACAAAAAAAAAATCAAAAACCCTTTCATTAACGAGAGCTTTTGAGATTAATCTAAGCCATCGTTACCCTTAAGAAGGAGGGAATATTTAATTGTCAAGAAGTTGCAAAAAAATACCATAATTCAATTTATATGGGTGCTAGTAAAATACGCAAGCCAAGCAACATGTCGCTAAGACGAGTAGGTCAAAATTAAACCAATATAGGCCTGTCTAAATATGGGCTAGCAACCAATACTAATCACGAACTAACCAATTGATGAAGAAAAAAAGAGGAAGATTCTTCCGAAAATTATCGTAATTCACAAATACACTTATGACAAGACAGTATTTAATAGATTTTACTAACCTTATGAACCAGTCACGGCCTTAGGTCTCTGCTAATCCTTATTCCCCCCAATAAGAAAGGTAGTATAGTAAATCACATGTTATTCACGAAAGTTAAGCCCTGTCCACTAAGGAACAAATGTCCTTAACTGAAATTAACAAAATAAAAACGAACATTTATACGAAGTATGAATGATTCAAGGATAATTTCTAATGAAAGTAGAAGCCATAAATTATGAATAAGTGAATAGATCCCAGCACCTGCAAAAAAAATTTTGCCCTTTGTTCAGAAACATGTTTCAAAAACCCTAAATCAGAAGATATAACAAAGTCAAATCCTCCAACTTTCTCTTCAAAACACGTTCCCGTAAAAAGCTAACCTAGCATAGAATATCGTGATAAAACCTCAAAAAAAAGAGTAACAAATAACATGGGTAATATTCTAATAAAATGTATGAGTTCCCCCCCCCCCCCTTAGTCGCATGGCACTTTCGTGCAACGCCTTCGTGGCATCAACGCATGGCGCCACGAGGTCATACTGGACAAACCAGACAAATTCTTTTTGGAATCATCAAACGTATAAACATATTCCTATAAAATTTTAAGTAATATCATACCTCTGCCATGTGGCACAATCTCTGCCACAGAGGAAGAATGGTGGGACGTAATAAATATTGACAAAAAAAAGGAAGAAGAAAAAACCCTCGATTAAACACAACTAGTCGCGCATTTTGAAACAAAAAACCGGGCCAATGCTCCGACTTCTAATTAGTTGCCCGCAGAATAGGGATATTGTGCCTTACAACAACTCAGTAGGGTTGTGATTAAAATAGTTTAATTTAAAATATTGTAAGACAATTATCTAAGGGAGACGTTTGTTTAAGAAAAACAAGAAAATTCAATTTTTCTGCATTTACGAATTTCCAAATAATAGCTCACATAAAGATAAGCACCCCAGCCGCAAGGCAATAACTCTGTCACGGAGAAAGAATAAATCAACAAATTAAACATTAACATTTCTTTTTAAATTCATTTGAACGGGAAAACTCGATCCCTACTAACAAGCCTTTGTACTCCATCAATATAGAATTATTCAAAATTAAGCTGAAATAAGGAATTTATCCCTACATATTCTAAAAGATATTAATTGAGTAAACATCAATACGCGACTTTTCACGCGATTCAACTCAAACAATAGCTATCAAAATAAGCAATTAAAAAAGGATCGCCTTCCATATAAAATAAATTAACTCCCTTTAATTAAGTGTGTACAAAGCTGGAGAAAATAAATTAATAAATATTTTAGTCACAGTAGTCAAAACTAAATAAAATATAAAAATGAATGAAAATGCATTACAGTTTAATAGCTTAATTTTTGAAAGCCTTAAAAATAAGCCTATATTTTCAAAATATAGCCTTAATAAAAACTCGTTAAACCCATGAACGCTTTAAAAGGATCGTGTGAAAAGAAAAATTTGCCTTGTTAACTACAGGTTACTTGACAAAATTTTTTTTGTTGTATGTAAGGATTTAACAAATATAGAAATCAAATGCCAAATATACTAGTGAACAATATAATAAAACCCTTTCTTTAACTACTTAAGCTCAAAAGCCCACTCAAACCATGTAAAAGATACTTTTAGCTAAAAACCAGTAGTAGTACCCCTCAGACTTCGGAAATTAAAAAAAAAAAAAATATAAAAAAAAATTTTTATTTTAAAAACTTCTCAAAAAAACCACTCAAACCGTGTGAAACATACTTTTAGCTAAAAAAAATCAGTAGTGTTACCCCTCACACTTCGGATGGGAACAACAAATTTTTTTTCTCTCGACAATTAATAAAAGCTCAGTATACATGGCAATTCTAATTCATAAAAGCAAGATAAAGTAATAGTCAGTGAACAATCCCATGAAATACTTTGGAAATGGAATAGAACAAATAGCTCAAATGTCCATACGACATACAATAGTGAAAACGGGTGAACCCCCAAGCATAGGAGGTCAGAGCCAGGAATTGGCATGGTGTATATTGTCCCTCCATGCAATCACTTGACTTTCACCCTCTGTTGAGTAAAGGTTACGTGGATACGAGACTCTATTGCACAACAAGACGTGGCTTGGCAAGCACTACAACTGCCAATTCGTCAAACTTCTTAAACAAATGGACCCTCAATCGTGGGATGCACTGGCCCCGGGGAGGCATTGTCGTCCTGTTGGCATTTCCATTTGGCCTTAGCTCTCCATGAGAAACTACTACCCAGTTATAAATAGGAACAAAACACAACAAAACACTACCTAAATATTCCAACGCTTGCATTTCAACGAAAGAAATTCCAAAGTGAACTTTCAAAAATCAAGATAATGTAAGTGTGACAAGGTAAACCAGGACAAAACACTACTGAAATATTCCAACTCTTGCATTTCTACGAAAGAAATCCAAAAATGAACTTTGAAAAATCTAGAGAATGTAACTTCGACAAGGTAAACCACGACAAAACACTACTGAAATATTCCAACTCTTGCATTTCAACGAAAGAAATTCAAAAATAAACTTTGAAGAATCAAGAGAATGTAACCTTGACAAGGTAAACCACGACAAAACACTACTGAAATATTCCAACTGTTGCATTTCAACGAAAGAAATTCCAAAAAAACTTTGAAAAATCAAGAGAATGCAAATGTGAAAAAGTAAAGCAAGACAGATAGAGGCGTAAACGTAATGAATTTTTCAGTTCATCCAATGAAAACACCCCTAAACATTTTACTATCAAGAGTATGTGCGAGTGACACGGTAAACCATAACAAAACACAGGTGAAACGTCTCGACTTGTAATACGTCGAAAGAAGATCACAATGTTCATTGTAACTTCAAGTGAAATATAGTTTCAAAAAGAACTCCACGACACAACACTACTGAAATGATCCTGCTGAATCAGATTAACGACTGAAAATCAAAAATTTTATTTGAAACATCAGGAAAATGTAACAGTGACAAGGTAAACCACGACGAAACACTACTGAAATATTCCAACTCTTGCATTTCTACGAAAGAAATCCAAAATAAAATTTGAAAAATCAAGAGAATGTAACTGTGACAAGAAAAAGCACAACAAAACACTACTGAAATATTTTAACTCTTGCATTTCAACGAAAGAAATCCAAAATGAACTTTGAAAAATCAAGAGAATGTAACTGTGATAAGGTAAACCATGACAAAACACAACTGAAATATTCCAACTCTTGCATATCTACGAAAGAAATTCAAAATGAACTTTTAAAAATCAAGAGAATGTAAGTTTGACTTGGTAAACCAAGAAAATAAACTACTGAAATATTCAAAGTCTTGCATTTCTACGAAAGAAATCCAAAATGAACTTTGAAAAATTAAGAGAATGTAACTGTGACAAGGTAAAGCACAACAAAACACTACTGAAATATTCCAACTCTTGCATTTCAAGGAAAGAAATCCAAAAATAAACTTTGAAAATCAAGAGAATATAACAGTGACAAGGTAAAGCAGGACAAAACACTACTGAAAAATTCCAATTCTTGAATTTCTACGAAAGAAATCCAAAACTGAACTTTGAAAAATCACGAAAATGAAACTGTCACAAGTTAATGCACAAAAAAACACTACTGAAATAGTCCAACTCTTGCATTTCTATGAAAGAAATCTAAAATTAACTTTTAAAAATCAAGAGCATGTAACTATGACTATGTAACACATGACAAAACAATAGTGAAATATATCAACTCTTTCAATTCGATAAAATAAATCCAAAAATGAACTTTGAACAATCTTAAGAATATAAGTTTGAAAAGGTAAACCGTTAGAAAAAATTAGTGAATATTACAACTCTTGCATTTAAACGAAAGAATTCCACAATGAAATTTGAAAAATCAAGAGAATGTAACTGTGACAAGGTAAACCACGACAAAACACTACTGAAATATTCCAACTCTTGCATTTCTACGAAAGAAATCCAAAAATGAACAATGAAAAATCAAGAGAATGTAACTGTGACAAGGTAATGCACAACAAAACACTACTGAAATATTCAAACTCTTGCATTTCTACGAAAGAAATCCAAAATGATACTTGAAAAATCAAGAGAATGTAACAGTGACAAGGTAAACCACGACAAAACACTACTAAAATATTCCAACTCTTGCATTTCAACGAAAGAAATCGAAAGTGAACTTTGAAAAATCAAGAGAATGTAACTGTGACTATGTAAACCCAAACAAAACACAACTGCTATATTCTAACTATTGCACTTCAACGAAACAAATTCCAAAATGAACTTTGAATATTCAAGAGAATGTAAGTGTGACGAGGTAAACCACGACAAAACACTACTGAAATATTCTAACTCTTGCATTTCAACGAAAGAAATTCAAAATGATATTTGAAAAATCAAGAGAATGTAACAGTGACAAGGTAAACCACGACAAAACACTACTAAAATATTCCAACTCTTGCATTTCAACGAAAGAAATAGAAAGTGAACTTTGAAAAATCAAGAGAATGTAACTGTGACTATGTAAACCCAAACAAAACACAACTGATATATTCTAACTATTGCATTTCAACGAAACAAATTCCAAAATGAACTTTTAATATTCAAGAGAATGTAAGTGTGACGACGTAAACCACGACAAAACACTACTGAAATATTCCAACTCTTGAATTTCTACGAAAGAAATCCAAAAATGAACTTTGAAAAATCAAGAGAATGTAGCTGTGACTAGGTAAAGCACAACAAAACACTACAAAAATAGTCCAACTCTTCCATTTCAAGGAAAGAAATTCAAAAATGAACTTTGAAAAATCAAGAGAATGTAACTGTGACAAGGTAAACCACGACAAACAACTACTGAAATATTCCAACTCTTGCATTTTCAAAATGAACTTTGAAAAATCAAGCGAATCTAACAGTGACAAAGTAAACCACGAAAAAACTGAAAAATCAAGAGAATTTAATTGTGAAAAGGTAAACCACGACAAAACACTACTGAAATATTCCAACTCTTGCATTTCAACGAAAGAAATCCAAAATCAACTTTGAAAAATTAAGAGAATGTAGGTGTGACAAGGTAAACCACGACAAAAAACTACTAAAATATTCCAACTCTTGCATTTCAACGAAAGAAATCCAAAATGAACTTTGAAAAATCAAGAGAATGTAACTGTGACAAGGTAAACCAAAACAAAACACAACTGATATATTATAACTATTGCATTTCAACGAAACAAATTCCAAAATGAACTTTGAATATTCAAGGGAATGTAAGTGTAACAAGGTAAACCACGACAAAACACTACTGAAATATTCCAACTCTTGCATTTCTACAAAAGAAATCCAAAAATGAACATTGAAAAATCAAGAGAATGTAGCTCTGACTAGGTAAAGCACAACAAAACACTACTAAAATAGTCCAACTCTTGCATTTCAACGAAATAAATTCCAAATTGAACTTCGAAAAATCAAGAGAATATAAGAATGATAAGGTAAAACACGACAAAACACTACTGAAATATTCCAACTCTTGCATTTCAATGAATGAAATCAAAAAATAAACTTTGAAAAATCAAGAGAATGTAACTGTGACAAGGTAAAACACAACAAAACACTACTGAAATATTCCAACTCTTGCATTTCTACGAAATAAATCCAAAATGAACTTTGAAAACTTAAGCGAATGTAACAGTGACAAAGTAAACCACGACAAAACTGAAAAATTAAGAGAATGTAGGTGTGAAAAGGTAAACCACGACAAAACACTACTGAAATATTCCAACTCTTGCATTTCAACGAAAGAAATCCAAAATAAACTTTGAAAAATCAAGACAATGTAACTATGACAAGGTAAACGACGACAAAACACTACTGAAATATTCCAACTCTTGCATTTCTATGGAAGAAATCCAAAAATGAACTTTGAAAAATCAAGAGATATTTAACTGTGACAAGGTAAACCACAACAAAACACTTCTGAAATATTCCAACTTTTGCATTTCAACGAAAGAAATCCAAAATCGACTTTGAATAATTAAGAGAATAAAACTGTGAAAGGTAAACCACAACAAAACACTACTGAAATATTCCAACTCTTGCATTTCAACGAAAAAAATCCAAAAATGAACTTTGAAAATTCAAGAGAATGTAGCTGTTACAAGGTAAACCACAACAACACACAATTGAAATATTCCAACTCTTGCATTTCAATGAAAGAAATTCCAAAAAGAACTTTGAAAAATCAAGAGAATGTAAATGTGAAAAGGTAAACCACGACAAAACACTACTGAAATATTCCAACTCTTGCATTTCAACGAAAGAAATCCAAAATGAACTTTAAAAATCAAGAGAATGTAAGTGTGACAAGGTAAACCACGACAAAACACTACTGCAATATTCCAACTCTTGCATTTCAAGGAAAGAAATCCAAAATGAACTTTAAAAAATTAAGAGAATTTAAGTGTGACAAGGTAAAGCATGACAAAACACTACTGAAATATTCCAACTCTTGCATTTCAACGAAAGAAATTCAAAACAAACTTGGAAAAATCCAGAGAATGTAACTGTGACAAGGTAAACCACGACAAAACACTACTGAAATATTCCAACTCTTGCATTTCAGGGAAAGAAATTCAAAAATAAACTTAGAAAAATCAAGAGAATGTAACAGTGACAAGGTAAACATCAACAAAACACTTCTGAAATATTACAACTTTTGCATTTCTAGGAATAAAATCCAAAAATTAACTTTGAAAAATTAAGATATTGTAATTGTTAATTTGTAAAGCACAACAAAACACTACTAAAAAATTACAACTCTCTTATTCCACGAAATAAATTCACAATGAACTTTGAAAAATAAAGAGAATGTAACTGTGACAAGGTAAACCATAACAAAACACTATTGAAATATTCCAACTCTTTCATTTCAACGAAAGAAATTCCAAAATGAACTTTGAAAATTCAAGAGAATGTAAGTGTGATAAGGTAAACCACGATAAAACACTACTGAAATATTCCAACTCTTGCATTTCAACGTATGAAATTCCAAAATGAACTTTGAACATTCAAGAGAATGTAAGTGTGACAAGGTGAACCACGACAAAACACTACTGAAATATTCCAACTCTTGCATTTCTACGAAAGAAATTCAAAAATGAACTTTGAAAAATTAAGAGAATGTAACTGTGACTAGGTAAAGCACAACAAAACACGACTGAAATATTCCAACTCTTGCTTTTCAAGGAAAGAAATTCAAAAATGAACTTTGAAAATTCAAGAGAATGTAACTGTGACAAGGTAAACCACGACAAATTACTACTGAAATATTCCAACTCTTGCATTTCAACGAAAGAAATCAAAATGAACTTTGAAAAATCAAGAGAATGTAAGTGTGACAAGGTAAACCACGACACAACACTACTGAAATATTCCAACTCTTGCATTTCTATGAAAGAAATCCAAAAATGAACTTTGAAAAATCAAGAGATTGTAACTGTGACTAGTTAAACAAAAACAAAACACTACTGAAATATTCCAACTCTTGCATTTCAACGAAAAAAATCCAAAATCGACTTTGAAAAATTAAGAGAATAAAACTGTGAAAGGTAAACCACAACAAAACACTACTGCAATATTCCAACTCTTACATTTCAACGAAAAAAAATCCAAAAATGAACTTTGAAAATTCAAGAGAATGTAACTGTTACAAGGTAAACCACAACAAAACACCATTGAAATATTCCAACTCTTGCATTTTGATGAAAGAAATTCCAAAAAGAACTTTGAAAAATCAAGAGAATGTAACTGTGAAAAGGAAAACCACGACAAAACACTACTGAAATATTCCAACTCTTGAATTTCAACGAAAGAAATACAAAATGAACTATGAAAAATCAAGAGAATTTAAGTGTGACAAGGTAAACCATGAGAAAACACTACTGCAAAATTCCAACTCTTGTACTTCAACGAAAGGCATTCCAAAATGAACTTTGAAAAATCAAGAGAATGTAATGGTGACAAGGTAAACCACGAAAAAACACTACTGAAATATTCCAACTTTTGCATTTCAACGAAAGAAATACAAAATGAAGTTTGAAAAATCAAGAGAATCTAAATGTGACAATGTAAACCACAAAAGAACACTACTGTAATATTACAACTCTTGAATTTCAACGAAATAAATTAATAATTAATTTTTAAAAATCACTAGAACATAACTTTGGCACGGTAAACCACGACAAAACACTACTGAAATATTCCAACTCTTGCATTTCAACGAAAGAAATTCAAAATGAACTTTGAAAAATCAAGAGAATGTCACTGTGACTATGTAAACCAAAACAAAACACAACTGATATATTCTAACTATTGCATTTCAACGAAACAAATTCCAAAATTAACTTTGAAAAATCAAGAGAATGTAAGTGTGACAAGGTAAACCACGAGAAAACACAACTGAAATATTACAACTCTTCCACTTCAAAAACAGAAATTCAAAAATTAAGTTTGAAAAAACAAGAGAATGTAACTGTAACAAGGTTAACAACAATAAAAACTACTGAAATATTCCAACTCTTTCTTTTCAACTAAAGAAATCCAAAATCAACTTGGCAAAATAAAGAGAACATAAATTTGACTAGGTAAAACACAAAAAAACACAACTGAAACATTCCAACTCTTGCATTTCTACAAAAGAGATCAAAAATTGAACTTTGAAAACTTAAGCGAATGTAACAGTGACAAAGTAAACCACGAAAAAACTGAAAAATTAAGAGAATGTAGGTGTGACAAGGTAAACCACGACAAAACACTAATGAAATATTCCAACTCCTGCATTTCAACAAAAGAAATTACAAAATGAACTTTGAAAAATCAAGAGAATGTAAGTTTGACAAGGTAAACCACGACACAACACTACTGAAATATTCCAATTCTTGCATTTCAATGAAAGAAATCCAAAAATGAACTTTGAAAAATCAATATATTGTAACTGTTACTTGTTAAACAACAACAAAACAATACTTAAATATTCAAACTATTGCATTTAAACGAAAGAAATCCAAACTCGACTTTGAATAATTAAGAGAATAAAACTGTGAAAGGTAAACCACAACAAAACACTACTGCAATATTCCAACTCTTACATTTCAACGAAAAAAATCCAAAAATGAACTTTGAAAATTCAAGAGAATGTAACTGTTACAAGGTAAACCACAACAAAACACAATTGAAATATTCCATCTCTTGCATTTCAACGAAAGAAATCAAAAATGAACTTTGAAAAATCAATAGAATGTAAGTCTGACAAGGTAAACCACGACAAAAGACTACTGAAATATTCCAACGCTTGCATTTCAACGAAAGAAATTCCAAAATGAACTTTGAAAAATCAAGAGAATGTAATGGTGACAAGGCAAACCACGACAAAAAACTACTGAAATATTCCAACTCTTACATTTCAACGAAAGAAAATCCAAAACAAACTTTGAAAAATCAATAGAATTTAACAGTGATAAGTTAAACCACGACAAAACATTACTGAAATATTCGAACTCTTTCATTTCAAGGAAAGAAATCCAAAAATGAAGTAGTGTTTTGTAAATGAAGAAATCCAAAAATTTTAGTGTTTGTTAGTTCAGTAGTGTTTTGTCGTAAACCACGACAAAACACTACTGAAATATTCCAACTCTTGCATTTCAAGGAAAGAAATTCAAAAATAAACTTTGAAAAATCAAGAGAATGTAACAGTGACAAGGTAAACCACAACAAAACACTTCTGAAATTTTCCCACTTTTGCATTTCTACGAAAGAAATCCAAAAATGAACTTTGAAAAATTAAAAGAATGTAACTGTAACAAGGTAAAGCACAACAAAACACTACTGAAATAGTCCAACTCTTGCATTTCAACGAAAGAAATCCAAAATGAACTTTGAAAAATCAAGAGAATGTAACACTTACAAGGTAGAGCACGACGAAACACTACTGAAATATTCTAACTCTTGTATTTCAACAAAAGAAATTCCAAAATGAACATTGAAAATTCAAGAGAATGTATGTGTCACGAGGTAAACCACTATAAAATACTACTGAAATATTCCAACTTTTGCATTTCTACGTATGAAATTCCAAAATGAACTTTGAACATTCAAGAGAATGTAAGTGTGACAAGGTAAACCACGACAAAACACTACTAAAATATTCCAACTCTCGCATTTCAACGAAAGAAATCCAAAAGTGAACTTTGAAAAATCAAGAGAATGTAAGTGTGACAAGGTATACCATGACAAAACACTACTGAAATATTCCAAGTCTAGCATTTCAATGAAGAAAATCCAAAATGAACTTTGAAAGATCCAGAGAATGTAACTGTAACAAGGTAAAGCACAACAAAACACTACTGATATATTCAAACTCTTGCATTTCAATGAAAGAAATTCAAAAATAAACTTTGAAAAGTAAAGAGAATGTAACTGTGACAAGGTAAAGCACAACAAAACACTACTGAAATATTCCAACTCTTGCATTTCAACGAAAGAAATCCAAAATGAACTTTGAAAAATTAAGAGAATGTAACTGTGACTGGGTAAAGCACAACAAAACACTAGCGAAATATTCCAACTCTTCCATTTCAACGAAAGAAATCCAAAATGATCTTTTAAAAATTAATAGAATGAAACTGTGAAAAGGTAAACCACGACAAAACACTATTGAAATATTCCAACTCTTGCATTTCAACGAAAGAAATTCAAAATGAACTTTGAAAAATCATGAGAATATAACTGTGACAAGGTAAACCACGACAAAACACTACTGAAATATTCCAACTCTTGCATTTCAGGGAAAGAAATTCAAAAATAAACTTAGAAAAATCAAGAGAATGTAACAGTGACAAGGTAAACCACGACGAAACACTACTGAAATATTCCAACTCTTGCATTTCTACGAAAGAAATCCAAAAAAAAACTTTGAAAAATTAAGAGAATGTAACAGTGACAAGGTAAACCACGACAAAACACTACTGAAATATTCCAACTCTTGAATTTCAACGAAAGAAATTCAAAAAAAACTTTTAAAAATCAAGAGAATGCAAATGTGAAAAAGAAAACCACAACAAAACACTACGGAAATAATCCAACTCTTGCATTTCAATGAAAGAAATCCAAAATGAACTTTGAAAAATCAAGAGAATGTAACTCTGACAAGATAAACCACAACAAAACACTACTGAAACATTCCAACTCTTGCATTTCAACGAAAAAAATCCGAAATGAACTTTGAAAAATCAAGAGAATGAAAGTGTGACAATGTAAACCATGAAAAAACACTACTGAAAAATTCCAACTATTTCATTTCAACGAAAAAAATTCAAAATAAACTTTGAAATGTCAATAGAATTTAATAGTAATAAGGTAAAAAATGACGAAACTCAAATGAAATATTACAGCTCTTTCATGTCTACAAAAGAAATCAATAATAAACTTTAAAAACTTCATTTAATCGAACTGTGAGTAGATCGAGCACGTCAAAACGCAACTGAAATATCCCAACTCTTCCATTTCTACGAAAGAAATCCAAAACCAACTTTGAAAAATCAAGAGAATGTAACTGTGACAAGATAAAGCACAACAAAACACTACTGAAATATTTTAACTCTTGCATTTCAACGAAAGAAATCCAAAATGAACTATGAAAAATAAAGAGAATGTAAGTTTGACAAGGTAAACCATGACAAAACACTACTGAAATATTCCAACTCTTGCATTTCAACGTAAGAAATCGAAAATGAACTTTGAAAAATCAAGAAAATGTAACTGCGACATGGTAAACCACGAGAAAACACTACTGAAATATTCCAACTCTCGCATTTCAAGGAAAGAAATCCAAAATGAACTTTGAAAAATCAAGAGAATGTAACAGTGCCAAGTTAAATCACAACAAAGCACTACTGTAGTATTCCAACTCATGCATTTAAACGAAATGAATCAAAAATGAACTTTGAAAAATACAAACAAGGTAACTGTGACAAGGTAAACCATGACGATACACTAGTGAAATATCCCAACTCTTGTATTTCTACGACAGAAATCCAATAATGAACTTTGAAAAATCAAGAGAATGTAAGTGTGACAAGGTAAAGCACAACAAAACACTACTGAAATATTCCAACTCTTGCATTTCAACGAAAGAAATCAAAATGAACTTTGAAAAGTCAATAGAATGTAATAGTGACATGTTAAACCACGACAAAACAATACTGAAATAGTACAACTCTTTAAAGAATAATTAAAAAATTCAAACATGAAAAATTATATAACATTAGAATGTTAGTTTGACAGGGTAAACCACGACACACACTTTCTTAAATATACCAGCGCTTGTACTTCAAGGACAGAAATTCAAAAATGAACTTTGAAATAAGAATAGATTATAACTGTAACAAGGTTAAGAACAACAAAAACAACTGAATTATACCAAATCTTGCATTTCTAGGACAGAAATTCAAAAAAGAAATTTGAAAAATAAAGAGAATGTAACTGTGACAAGGTAAACCACGACAAAACACTACTGAAATATTCCAACTCTTGCATTTCAACGAAAGAAATCAAAATGAACTTTGAAAAATCAAGAGAATGTAACAGTGACAAGGTTAACCACGACAAAACACTACTGAAATATTCCAACTCTTGCATTTCAACGAAAGAAATTACAAAAAGAACTTTGAAAAATCAAGATAATGTAAATGTGAAAAGGAAAACCACGACAAACCACTACTGAAATATTCCAACTCTTGCATTTCAAAGAAGGAAATCAAAATGAACTTTGAAAAATCAAGAGAACGTAATTGTGACTAGGTAAACCACAACAAAACACTACTGAAATATTCCAACTCTTGCATTTCAACGAAAGAAATTCCATCTTGCATTTCAACGAAAGAAATCAAAATGAACTTTGAAAAATCAAAAGAATGTAAGTGTGACAAGGTAAAGCACAACAAAACACTACTGAAATTTTCCAACTCTTGCATTTCAACGAAAGAAATCCAAAATCAACTTTGAAAAATTAAGAGAATATAACTGTGACAAGGTAAACCACGACAAAACACTACTGCAATAGTTCAAAAAGATCATTAAAACGAAAAAAAATCTAAAAGGATAAATGAAAAATCAAGGTAATTTAATTATTATAAGTGAATCCACGACAAATCACTACTTAAATATTACAACTCTTTCAATTAAAGGCAGGAAATCCAAAAATGAACTTAATAATAAATAGACTTTAACTGCGACAAGGTAAGGCACAAAAATCACTACTGAAATATTCAAAATCTTGCATTTCAACGAAATAAATTCAAAAAAAACTTTGAAAAATCAAGAGAATGCAAATGTGAAAAAGAAAACCACAACAAAACACTACGGAAATAATCCAACTCTTGCATTTCAATGAAAGAAATCCAAAATGAACATTGAAAAATTAAGAGAATGTAACTGTGACAAGGGAAAGCACAACAAAACACTACTGAAATATTGCAACTCTTGCATTTCAACGAAAGAAATACAAAATGAACTTTGAAAAATCAAGAGAATGTAACTTTGACAATGTAAAGCACGACAAAACACTACTGAAATATACCAACTCTTGCATTTCAACGAAACAAATCCAAAATGATCTTTGAAAAATCAAGAGAATGTAACTGTGACAAGGTAAACCACGACAAAACACTACTGAAATATTCCAACTCTTGCATTTCTAGAAAAGAAAACCAAAATAAACTTTTAAAAATCAAGAGAATGTAATTGTGACAAAATAAAGCACGACAAAACACTACTGAAATATTCCAACTCTTGCATTTCATCGAAAGAAATTCAAAACCAACTTTGAAAAATTAAGAGAATATAACTGTGACAAGGTAAACCACAACAAACCACTACTGAAATATTTTAACTCTTGCATTTCAACGAAAGAAATCCAAAATGAACTATAAAAAATCAAGAGAATGTAAGTTTGACAAGGTAAACCATGACAAAACACTACTGAAATATTCCAACTCTTGCATTTCAACGAAAGAAATACAAAATGAACATTGAAAAATCGTGAGAACGTAGTTGCGAATTTGTAAACAATAAGAAATCACTACTGAAATATTCAAACTCTTGCATTTCAAGGAAAGAAATTCAAAATGAACTTTGAAAAATAAAGAGAGTGTAACTGTGAAAAGGTATAGCACAACAAAACACTACTGTAATATTCCAACTCATGCATTTAAACGAAAGAAATCCAAAATGAACTTTGAAAAATCCAGACAATGTAACAGTGAAAAGGTAAACCACGACAAAACACTACTGAAATATTCCAACTCTTGCATTTATACGAAAGAAATCCAATAATGGACTTAGAAAAATCTAGATAATGTAAGAGTTACAATTTAAAGCATAACAAAAAACCACTTAAAGATTCAAACTCTACAATTACAACTAAATAAATCAAAATTATATTTGAACTGTCTATAGATTGTAATAGTGTCATTGTAAAGAACGAAGCATCCATACTGCACTATTAAAAATCTTTAAATTAAAATATAAAACGTAAAACAAGAAATTTTAAAATTCAATAGACTGTAATTGTGACAAGGTAAAGCATCACAATTCATATCTGAAAACTTCAAATTATTGTATTTCAACCAAAAAAATCCAAAAATAAACTTTTAAAAATCAAGAGAATGTAACAGTGACAAGGTAAACCACGACAAAACACTACTGAAATATTCCAACTCTTGCATTTCAACGAAAGAAATACCAAAATGAAATTTGAAAAATCAAGAGAATGTAAATGTGAAAAGGAAAACCAAGACAAAACACTACTGAAATATTCCAACTCTTGCATTTCAACGAAAGAAATCAAAATTAACTTTGAAAAATCAAGAGAATGTAACAGTGACAAGGTTAACCACGACAAAACACTACTGAAATATTCCAACTCTTGCATTTCAACTAAATAAATTACAAAAAGAACTTTGAAAAATCAAGAGAATGTAAATGTGAAAAGGAAAACCACGACAAACCACTACTGAAATATTCCAACTCTTGCATTTCAACGAAGGAAATCAAAATGAACTTTGAAAAATCAAGAGAACGTAATTGTGACTAGGTAAACCACAACAAAACACTACTGAAATATTCCAACTCTTGCATTTCAACGAAAGAAATTCCATCTTGCATTTCAACGAAAGAAATCAAAATGAACTTTGAAAAATCAAAAGAATGTAAGTGTGACAAGGTAAAGCACAACAAAACACTACTGAAATTTTCCAACTCTTGCATTTCAACGAAAGAAATCCAAAATCAACTTTGAAAAATTAAGAGAATATAACTGTGAAAGGTAAACCACGACAAAAAACTACTGAAATATTCCAACTCTTGCATTTCAAGGAAAAAAACCCGAAATGAACTTTAAAAAATTAAGAGAATGTAACTATGAGAAGGTAAACCACGACCAAACACTATTGAAAAATTCCAACTCTTGTATTTCACGAGAGAAATCCAAAATGAACTATGAAAAATCAAGAGAGTGTAAGTGTGACAAGGTAAACCACGACAAAACACTGCTGAAATATTCCAGCTATTACATATCTAGGAAAAAGATCCAAAAATGAACTTTCAAAAATTAAGAGAATGTAACTGTGACAAGGTAAAGCACAACAAAACACTACTGAAATATTCCAACTCTTGCATTTCAACGAAAAAAATTCAAAATGAACTTTGAAAAATTAAGAGAATGTTACTGTGAAAAGGTAAACCATAACAAAACACTACTGAAATTTCCCAACTCTTGCATTTCAACGAAAGAAATCCAAAATCAACTTTGAAAAATTAAGAGAATGTAACTGTGACAAGGTAAACCACAACAAAACATTACTGAAATATTCCAACTCTTGCATTTCAACGAAAGAAATCCAAAATGAACTTTGAAAAATCAAGAGAATGTAAGTGTGACAAGGTAAACCACGACAAAACACTAATGAAATATTCCAAATCTTGCATTTCAACAAAAGAAATCCAAAATAAACTTTGAAAAATCAAGACAATGTAAGTCTGACTAGGTAAATCACAATAACATACTACTGACATATTCCAACTCTTGCATTTCTACGGAAGAAATCAAAAAAATAACTTCGAAAAATTAAAACAATGTTAAAGTGGCAAGGTAAAGAACAACAAAACACTTCTGAAATACTCCAATTCTTGCATTACTATGAAGGAAATTCAAAAATAAACTTTTAAAAATCAAGAGAATGTAACAGTGACAAGGTAAACCACGACAAAACACTACTGAAATATTCAAACTCTTGCATTTCAACGAAAGAAATTCCAAAAAGAACTTTTAAAAATCAAGAGAATGTAAGTGTGAAAAGGAAAACCACGACAAAACACTACTGAAATATTCCAACTCTTGCATTTCAACGAAAGAAATCAAAATGAACTTTGAAAAATCAAGAGAACGTAATTGTGACTAGGTAAACCACAACAAAACACTACTGAAATATTCCAACTCTTGCATTTCAACGAAAGAAATTCCAAAATGAACTTTGAAAAATCAAGAGAATGTAAGTGTGACGAAGTAAACCACCAGAAAACACTACTGAAATATTCCATCTCTTGCATTTCAACGAAAGAAATCCAAAAATGAACTTTGAAAAATCAAGAGAATGTAACTGTGACAAGGTAAAGCACAACCAAACACTACTGAAATATTCCAACTCTTGCATTTCAACGAAAAAAATCCGAAATCAACTTTGAAAAATTAAGAAAATATAACTGTGACAAGGTAAACCACAACAAAACATTAGTGAAATATTCCAACTCTTGCATTTCAACGACAGAAATCCAAAATTAACATTGAAAAATCAAGAGAATTTAAATGTGACAAGGTAAACCACGACAAAACACTATTGAAATATTCCAACTCTTGCATTTCAACGACAGAAATTCAAAAATGAACTTTGAAAAATCAACAGAATGTAACTGTAAAAAGGAAAACCACGACAAAACACTACTGAAATATTCCAACTCTTGCATTTAAACGAAATAAATCAAAATGATCTTTTAAAAATCAAGAGATTATAACTGTTAGTAGGTTAATCACAATACAACACAACTTACGTATTCCAACTCTTTCATTTAAATGAAATAAATCCAAAATGAACTTTGAAAAATCACGAGAATGTAATTGTGTCTAGGAAAAGCACGACAAAAAACAACTGAAATATTCAAACTCTTGCATTTCTACGAAAAAAATCCAAAATGGACTTTGAGAAATTAAGAGAATATAACTGTGAAAGGTAAACCACAACAAAACACTACTGAAATATTCCAACTCTTGTATTTCAACGAAAGAAATTCAAAATGAACTTTGAAAAATCCCAAGAATGTAACTGTGACAAGGTAAACCACGACAAAACACTACTGAAATATTCCAACTCTTGCATTTCAAGGAAATAAATTCAAAAATAAACTTTTAAAAATCAAGTGAATGTAACAGTGACAAGGTAAACCACGACAAAACACTACTGAAATATTCTAGCTCTTGCATTTCTAGGAAAGAAATCCGAAATTATCTTTGAAAAATCAAGAGAATGTAACTGTGACAAGGTAAACCATGACAAAACACTACTGAAATATTCCAACTCTTGCATTTAAACGAAAAAAATTCAAAATGAACTTTGAAAAATCAAGAGAATGTAACTGCGACAAGGTAAACCATGACAAAACAATACTGAAATATTCCAACTCTTGCATTTCAACGAAAGAAATCAAAATGAACTTTGAAAAATCAAGAGAATGTAATTGTGACTAGATAAACCACAACAAAACACAACTGAAATATTCCAACTCTTGCATTTCAAAGAAAGAAATTCCAAAATGAACTTTAAAAAATTAAGAGAATATAACAGTGACAAGGTAAACCACAACAAAACACTACTGAAATATTCCAACTCTTACATTCAAACGAAAAAAATTCAAAATGAACTTTGAAAAATCAAGAGAATGTAACTGTGACAAGGTAAACCACGGCAAAACACTACTGAAGTATTCCAACGCTTACATTGCGACGAAAGAAATCCAAAATGAGCTTTGAAAAATAAAGAGAATGTAACTGTGACAACGTAAACCACAAAAAAACACTGCTGAAATATTCCAACTCTTGCATTTCAACGAAATAAATCGAAAATGAACTTTGAAAAATCAAGAGAATGCAAGTGTGACAAGGTAAACCACGACAAAACACTACTGAAATATTCCAACTCTTGCATTTCAACGAAAGAAATCTAAAATGAGCTTTGAAAAATAAAGAGACTGTAACTGTGACAACGTAAACCACAAAAAAACACTGCTGAAATATTCCAACTCTTGCATTTCAACGAAATAAATCGAAAATGAACTTTGAAAAATCAAGAGAATGCAAGTGTGACAAGGTAAACCACGATAAAACACTACTGAAATATTCCAACTCTTGCATTTCAATGAAAGAAATTCAAAATGAACTTTGAAAAAATTAAAAGAATGAACTTTGACAAGGTAAACCACAACAAAACACTACTGAAATATTCCAACTCTTTCATTTCAAGGAAAGAAATCCAAAAATAAACTTTGAAAAGTCAAGAGAATGTAACTGTGACAAGGTAAACCACGACAAAACACTACTGAAATATTCCAACTCTTGCATTTCAACGAAAGAAATCCAAAATGAGCTTTGAAAAATAAAGAGAATGTAACTGTGACAACGTAAACCACAAAAAAACACTACTGAAATATTCCAACTCTTGCATTTCAACGAAATAAATCGAAAATGAACTTTGAAAACTCAAGAGAATGTAAGTGTGATAAAGTAAAATACGACATAACACTACTGAAATTATTAAAATTTTGAATTTCAACGAAAAAAGTTTCAAATGAACATTTAAAAAACGAGAGTATATAACTGTGACAAGGTAAACCACGGCAAAAAAATACTAAAATATTCAAACTCTTTCATTTCTATGAATGAAATTCAAAAATTAACTTTGAAAAATCAAGAGAATGTAACTGTGAAATGGTAAACCAGAACAAAACACTACTGAAATATTCCAAATCTTGCATTTCAAACAGAGAAATCCAAAATGATCTTTGGAAAATCAAGAGAATGTAACAGTGACAAGGTAAACCACGACAAAACACTACTGAAGTATTCCAACTCTTGCATTTCAACGAAAGAAATCCAAAATGAACTTTGAAAAATCAAGAGAATGTAACTGTGACTATGTAAACCACAACAAAAAACCACTGATATATTCGACCTCTTGCATTTCAACGAAAGAAATTCCAAAATGAACTTTAAATATTCAAGAGAATGTATGTGTGACAAGGTAAACCACGACAAAACACTACTGAAATATTCCATTCTTGCATTTCTACAAAAGAAATCCAAAATGAACATTGAAAAATCAAGAGAATGTAACAGTGACAAAGTAAACCACGACAAAACACAACTGAAATATTTCAACTCTTGCATTTCTACAAAAGAAATCCAAAATGAACATTGAAAAATCAAGTGAATGTAACTGTGACAAGGTAAAGCACAACAAAACGCTACTGAGATATTCCAACTCTTGCAATTCTACGACAGAAATCCAAAATGAACTTTGAAAAATCAAGAGAATGTAGCTGTGACTAGGTAAACCACAACAAAACACTATTGAAATATTTCAACTCTTGTATGTCAACTAAAGAAATCCAAAAATGAACTTTGAAAAATCAAGAGAATTTAACTATGACAGGGTAAACCATAACAAAACACTACTGAAATATTCCAACTCTTGCATTTCTACAAAAGAAATCCAAAATGAACATTGAAAAATCAAGTGAATGTAACTGTGACAAGGTAAAGCACAACAAAACACTACTGAAATATTCCAATTCTTGCATTTCAACGACAAAAATCCAAAATGAACTTTGAAAAATCAAGGGAATGTAACTGTGAAACGGTAAACCTCGACAAAACACTACTGAAGTATTCCAACTCTTGCATTTCTATGACAGAAATCCAAAACGAACTTTGAAAAATCAAGAGAATCAAACTGTGACTAGGAAAAACACAACAAAAGACAATTGAAATATTCCAACTCTTGCATTTCAACGAAAGAAATCCAAAATGAACTTTGAAAACTCAAGCGAATGTAACAGTGACAAAGTAAACCACGACAAAACACTACTGAAATATTCCAACTCTTGCATTTCTACGAAAGAAATCCAAAATGAACTTTGAAAAATCAAGAAAATGTAACTGTGACTAGGTAAAGCACAACAAAACACTATTGAAATATTCCAACTCTTGCATTTCAACGAAAGAAATCCAAAATGAACTTTGAAAAATCAAGAGAATGTAACTGTTACAAGGTAAACCACAACAAAGCACTACTGAAATATACCAAGTCTTGCATTTCAACGAAAGAAATCCCAAAATGATTCAGAAAAATCAAGAGAATGTAACTGTGAAAATGTAAACCACGACAAAACACTACTGAAATATTCCAACTCTTCCATTTCAACAAAATAAATCAAAATGAACTTTGAAAAATCAAGAGAATGTAAGTGTGACAAGGTAAACCACGACCCAACACTACTGAAATATTCCAACTCTTGCATTTTAACGAAAGAAATCCACAATGAACTATGAAAAATCAAGAGAATGTAACAGTGACAAGGTAAAGCACAACAAAAGACATATCAACGAAAGAAATCCACAATGGACTTTGAAAATCCAGATATTGTAAGTGCTACAAGTTAAACCACGACAAAAAACTACTGATGTACTCCAACTCTTTCATTTCAACGAAAGAAATCCAATATGATCTTTGAAATATCAAGCGAATGTAACTGTGACAAAGTAAACCACGACAAAACACAACTGAAATATTTGAAATCTTTCTTTTCTACGAAAGAAATCCTAAATGAACATTGAAAAGTCAAGTGAATGTAATTATGACACGGTAAAGCACAGCAAAACTCAACTGAAATATTACAACTCTTGCAAGTATACGACAGAAATCCAAAATGAACTTTGCAAAATCAAGAGAATATAGCTGTTACTATGTAAGACATAACAAAACACTATAGAAATATTCCAACTCTTGTATGTCAACAAAAGAAATCCAAAAATGAACTTTGAAAAATCAAGATGATGTAACTGTTACAAGGTAAATCATAACAAAACACTACTGAAATATTCCAATTCTTGCATTTCAACGACAGAAATCCACAATGAACTTTGAAAAATCAAGAGAATGTAACTGTTAAACGGTAAACCACGACAAAACACTACTGAAATATTCCAACTCTTGCATTTCTATTACAGAAATCCAAAACGAAGTTTGAAAAATCAAGAAAATGTAACTGTGACAAGGTAAAGCACAACAAAACACTACTGAAATATTCCAACTCTTGCTTTTCAACGAAATAAATCCAAAATGAACTTTGAACAATCAAGAGAATGTAACTTTTACAAGGTAAACCACAACAAAGCACTACTGAAATATACCAAGTCTTGCATTTCAACGAAAGAAATCCCAAAATGATTCAGAAAAATCAAGAGAATGTAACTGTGAAAAGGTAAACCACGACAAAATACTACTGAAATATTCCAACTCTTGCATTTCAAAAAAAGAAATCAAAATGAACTTTGAAAAATCAAGAGAATGTAAGTGTGATAAGGTAAACCACGACTCAACACTACTGAAATATTCCAACTCTTGCATTTTAAGGAAAGAAATCCACAATTAACTATTAAAAATCAATAGAATGTAACAGTGACAAGGTAAAGCACAACAAAACACATTTAAACTAAAGAAATCCACAATGGACTTTGAAAAATCCAGATAATGTAAGTGTGACACAGTAAACCACGACAAAAAACTACTGATATATTCCAACTCTTGCATTTCAACGAAAGAAATCTAAAATGATCTTTTAAATATCAAGCGAATGTAACTGTGACAAAGTAAACCACGACAAAACACTATTGAAATATTCCAACTCTTGCTTTTATACGAAATAAATCCAAAATAAACTTTTAAAAATCAAGTGAATGTAACTGTGACAAGTTAAAGCACAACAAAACGCAACTGAAATATTCCAACTCTTGCAATTATACGACAGAAATACAAAATGAACTTTGCAAAATCAAGAGAATATAGCTGTGACTAGGTAAACCATAACAAAACACTATTGAAATATTCCAACTCTTGTATTTCAACAAAAGAAATACAAAAATGAACTTTGAAAATTCAAGAGGATGTAACTGTTACAAGGTAAATCATAACAAAACACTACTTAAATATTCCAATTCTTGTGTTTCAACGACAAAAATCCAAAACGAACTGTGAAAAATCAAGGTAATGTAACTTTGAAACGGTAAACCTCTACAAAACACTACTGAAGTATTCCAACTCTTTCATTTCTATGACAGAAATCCAAAACGAACTTTGCAAAATCAAGAGAATATAACTCTGACAAGGTAAAGCACAACAAAACACTACTGAAATATTCTAACTCTTGCATTTCTACAAAAGAAATTTAAAATGAACTTTGAAAAATCAGGAGAGTGTAACTGTGACTAGGTAACGCAAAACAAAACACTATTGAACTATTCCAACTCTTTCATTTCAACTAAAAAAATCCAAACATAACTTTTAAAAATCTAGAGAATGTAACTGTTTAAAGGTAAATCACGACAAAACACTACTGAAATATTCCACCTCTTGCATTTCAACGAAAGAAATCCAAAATGAACTTTGAAAAATCAAGAGAATGTAACTGTGACTAGGTAAACCACAACGAAAGACTACTGAAATATTCCAACTCTTGCATTTCAACGAAAGAAATTCCAAAATGAACTTTGAAAAATCAAGAGAATGTAAGTGTGACGAGGTAAACCACGACAAAACACTACTGAAATATTCGTACTCTTGCATTTCTACGAAAGAAATCCAAAAATGAACTTTGAAAAATCAAGAGAATGTAACTGTTAAAAGGTAAACCACGACAAAAAACTACTGAAATATTCCAACTCTTGCATTTCAACGAAAGAAATCAAAATGAACTTTGAAAAATCAAGAGAATGTAAGTGTGACAAGGTAAACCACGACCCAACACTACTGAAATATTCCAACTCTTGCATTTCAACGAAAGAAATCCACAATGAACTTTGAAAAATCAAGAGAATGTAACAGTGACAAGGTAAAGCACAACAAAAGACATTTCAACGAAAGAAATCCACAATGGACTTTGAAAATCCAGAGAATGTAATTGTGACACGGTAAACCACGACAAAACACTACTGAAATATTCCAACTATTTAATTTAAACTAAATAAATCCACTATACTCTTTTAAATATCATGCGAATGTAACTGTGACAAGGTAAAGCATAAAAAAACAATATTGAAATATTCGAACTCTTGCTTTTATACGAAATAAATACTAAATAAACTTGGAAAAATCAAGAGAATGTAATTATGACTAGGTAAAGCACAACAAAACGCAACTGAAATATTCCAACTCTTGCAATTATACGACAGAAATTCAAAATGAACTTTGAAAAATCAAGAGAATGTAGCTGTGACAAGGTAAACCATAACAAAACACTATTGAAATATTTCAACTCTTGCATTTCAACAAAATAAATTCAACAATGAACTTTGTAAAATCAAAATTATGTAAGTGTTATAAGGTAAACCATAACAAAACACTACTTAAATATTCCAATTCTTGCACTTAAGCGACAAAAATCCAAAATGGACTTCGGAAAATCCAGGGAATATAAGTGTGACAAGTTAAACCACGACACAACACTACTGAATTAGTCCAACTCTTGCATTTCAATGACAGAAATCCAAAACGAAGTTTGCAAAATTAAGAGAATGTAACTGTGACAAGGTAAAGCATAACAAAACACTACTGAAATATTCCAATTCTCGCATTTAAACAAAAGAAATTTAAAATGAACTTTGAAAAATCAGGAGAGTGTAACTGTGACTAGGTAACGCAAAACAAAACACTATTGAACTATTCCAACTCTTGCATTTCAACGAAAGAAATCCAAAATGAACTTTGAAAAATCAAGAGAATGTAACTGTTACAAGGTAAACCAAAACAAAACAATACTGAAATATTCCAACTCATGCATTTCAATGAAAGAAATCCAAAATAAACTTTGAAAAACCAAGAGAATATAACTTTGACAAGGTAAACCACAACGAAAGACTACTGAAATATTCCAACTCTTGCATTTCAACGAAAGAAATCCAAAATGAACTTTGAAAAACCAAGAGAATGTAAGTGTGACAAGGTAAACCACGACAAAACACTACTGAAATATTCGTACTCTTGCATTTCTACGAAAGAAATCCAAAAATGAACTTTGAAAAATCAAGAGAATGTAACTGTGACTAGGTAAAGCACAACAAAACACTACTGAAATATTCCAACTCTTGCATTTCAAGGAAAGAAATTCAAAAATGAAATTTGAAAAATCAAGAGAATGTAACTGTGACACGGTAAACCACAACAAAACACTACTGAAATATTCCAACTCTTGCATTTCAACTAAAGAAATCAAAAAATGAACTTTGAAAAATAAAGAGAATGTAACTGTGACTAGGTAAACCACAACGAAACACTACTGAAATATTCCAACTCTTGCATTTCTACGAAAGAAATCCAAAATGAACTTTGAAAACTTAAGCGAATGTAACTGTGACGAGGTAAACCACGACAAAACACTACTGAAATATTCGTACTCTTGCATTTCTACGGAAGAAATCCAAAATGAACTTTGAAAAATCAAGAGAACGTTACTCTGACTAGGTAAATCACTACAAAACACTACTAAAATATTCCAACTCTTGCATTTCAAGGAAAGAAATACAAAATTTAACTTTGAAAAAAAAAGATAATTAAACAACTAAACGTTAAACCACGACAAAAAACGACTGAAATATTCCAACTCTTCAATTTCAACGAAAGAAATCAAAATGAAAATTGAAAAATTAAGAAAATGTAAGTGTTATAAGGTAAACCACGACAAAACACTACTGAAATCTTCCAACTGTTGCACCTCATCGAAAGAAATCCACAATGAACTTTGAAAAATCAAGAGAATGTAACTGTGACACGGTAAACTGCGACAAAACACTACTGAAATATTCCAACTCTTGCATTTCAATGAAAGAAATCAAAATGAACTTTGAAAAATCAAGAGAATGTAAGTGTGACAAGGTAAACCACGACACAACACTACTGAAATATTCCAACTCTTGCATTTATACGAAAGAAATCCAAAATGAACTTTGAAAAATCAAGAGAATGTAACTGTGACTAGGTAAAGCACAACAAAACACTACTGAAATATTCCAACTCTTGCATTTCTACGAAAGAAATTTAAAAATGAAATTTGAAAAATGAAGAGAATGTAACTGTGACGAGGTAAACAACGACAAAAACTACTGAAATATTCCAACTCTTGCATTTCTACGAAAGAAATTCAAAATAAACTTTGAAAAATTAATAAAAAGTAACTGATATAAGGTAAACCAGGACAAAACACTACAGAAATCTTTCACCTGTTGCACTTCAACGAAATAAATATACAATGGACTTTGAAAAATCAAGAGAATGTAACAGTTACACGGTAAACCACTACAAAACACTACTAAAATATTCGAACTCTTTCATTTCTACAAAAAAAATCAAAATGAAATTTGAAAAATCAAGAGAATGTAAGTGTGACAAGGTAAACCACGACAAAACACAACTGAAATATTCCAACTCTTGCATTTCTACAAAAGAAATCCAAAATGAACTTTGAAAAATCAAGTGAATGTAACTGTGACAAGGTAAAGCACAACAAAATTCTACTGAAATATTCCAACTCTTGCAATTCTACGACAGAAATCCAAAATGAACTTTGCAAAATCAAGAGAATGTAACTGTGACTAGGTAAACCATAACAAAACACTATTGAAATATTCCAACTCTTGTATTTCAACGAATGAAATCCAAAAATGAACTTTGAAACTCAAGAGAATGTAAGTGTTACAAGGTAAACCACGACCCAACACTAATGAAATATTCAAACTCTTGAACTTCAACGAAAGAAATCCACAATGAACTTTGGAAAATCAAGAGAATATAACTGTTAAACGGTAATCCACGACAAAACACTACTGAATTATTACAAAATGAAAGAAATACAAAATTCAGATTGAAAAATCAAGAGAATATAACAGTGACAAGGTAAACCACGACAAAACACTATTTAAATATACCAACTCTTTCATTTCTACGAAAGAAATTAAAAATGAAATTTGAAAAATCAAGAGAATGTTAGTGTGACAGGGTAAAACACGACAAAACACTACTGAAATATTCTAACTCTTGCATTTCAAGGAAAAAAAATTCAAAAATAAACTTTGAGAAATCAAGAGAATGTAACAGTGACAAGGTTAACCACGATAAAACACTACTGAATTATTCCAACTCTTGCATTTCTACAAAAGATATCCAAAAATGAAAGTTGAAAAATCACGAAAATATAACTGTGACAAGATAAAGCACAACAAAACACTACTTAAATATTCCAAATCATGCATTTCTACGAAAGAAATCCAAAATGAAAATTGAATAATTAATAGAATGTAACTGTGACTAGGTAATGCACAGCAAAGCACTACTGAAATATTCCAAGTCTTGCATTTCAACGAAAGAAATTCCAAAATGATTTAGAAAAATCAAGAGAACGTAACTGTGAAAAGGTAAACCACGACCAAAAACTACTGAAATATTCCAACTCTTGCATTTCAACGAAAGAAATCAAAATGAACTTTGAAAAATTAAGAAAATGTAAGTGTTACAAGGTAAACCACGACCCAACACTACTGAAATATTCCAACTCTTGCACTTCAACGAAAGAAATCCACAATGAACTTTGAAAAATCAAGAGAATGTAACTGTTAAAAGGTAAACCACGACCAAACACTACTGAAATATGCCAACTCTTGCATTTCAACGAAAGAAATTCAAAATGAACTTTGAAAAATCAAGAAAATGTAACTGTGACAATGTAAACCACAACCAAACACTTCTGAAATATTCCAACTCTTGCATTTCAACGAAAGAAATTCAAAATGAACTTTGAAAAATCAAGAAAATGTAACTGTGACAAGGTAAACCACAACCAAACACTACTGAAATATTCCAACTCTTGCATTTCAACGAAAGAAATTCAAAATGAACTTTGAAAAATCAAGAAAATGTAACTGTGACAAGGTAAACCACAACCAAACACTACTGAAATATTCCAACTCTTGCATTTCAACGAAAGAAATTCAAAATGAACTTTGAAAAATCAAGAAAATGTAACTGTGACAAGGTAAACCACAACCAAACACTACTGAAATATTCCAACTCTTGCATTTCAACGAAAGAAATTCAAAATGAACTTTGAAAAATCAAGAAAATGTAACTGTGACAAGGTAAACCACAACCAAACACTACTGAAATATTCCAACTCTTGCATTTCAACGAAAGAAATTCAAAATGAACTTTGAAAAATCAAGAAAATGTAACTGTGACAAGGTAAACCACAACCAAACACTACTGAAATATTCCAACTCTTGCATTTCAACGAAAGAAATTCAAAATGAACTTTGAAAAATCAAGAAAATGTAACTGTGACAAGGTAAACCACAACCAAACACTACTGAAATATTCCAACTCTTGCATTTCAACGAAAGAAATTCAAAATGAACTTTGAAAAATCAAGAAAATGTAACTGTGACAAGGTAAACCACAACCAAACACTACTGAAATATTCCAACTCTTGCATTTCAACGAAAGAAATTCAAAATGAACTTTGAAAAATCAAGAAAATGTAACTGTGACAAGGTAAACCACAACCAAACACTACTGAAATATTCCAACTCTTGCATTTCAATGAAAGAAATTCAAAATGAACTTTGAAAAATCAAGAAAATGTAACTGTGACAAGGTAAACCACAACCATACACTACTGAAATATTCCAACTCTTGCATTTCAACGAAAGAAATTCAAAATGAACTTTGAAAAATCAAGAAAATGTAACTGTGACAAGGTAAACCACAACCAAACACTACTGAAATATTCCAACTCTTGCATTTCAACGAAAGAAATTCAAAATGAACTTTGAAAAATCAAGAAAATGTAACTGTGACAAGGTAAACCACAACCAAACACTACTGAAATATTCCAACTCTTGCATTTCAACGAAAGAAATTCAAAATGAACTTTGAAAAATCAAGAAAATGTAACTGTGACAAGGTAAACCACAACCAAACACTACTGAAATATTCCAACTCTTGCATTTCAACGAAAGAAATTCAAAATGAACTTTGAAAAATCAAGAAAATGTAACTGTGACAAGGTAAACCACAACCAAACACTACTGAAATATTCCAACTCTTGCATTTCAACGAAAGAAATTCAAAATGAACTTTGAAAAATCAAGAAAATGTAACTGTGACAAGGTAAACCACAACCAAACACTACTGAAATATTCCAACTCTTGCATTTCAACGAAAGAAATTCAAAATGAACTTTGAAAAATCAAGAAAATGTAACTGTGACAAGGTAAACCACAACCAAACACTACTGAAATATTCCAACTCTTGCATTTCAACGAAAGAAATTCAAAATGAACTTTGAAAAATCAAGAAAATGTAACTGTGACAAGGTAAACCACAACCAAACACTACTGAAATATTCCAACTCTTGCATTTCAACGAAAGAAATTCAAAATGAACTTTGAAAAATCAAGAAAATGTAACTGTGACAAGGTAAACCACAACCAAACACTACTGAAATATTCCAACTCTTGCATTTCAACGAAAGAAATTCAAAATGAACTTTGAAAAATCAAGAAAATGTAACTGTGACAAGGTAAACCACAACCAAACACTACTGAAATATTCCAACTCTTGCATTTCAACGAAAGAAATTCAAAATGAACTTTGAAAAATCAAGAAAATGTAACTGTGACAAGGTAAACCACAACCAAACACTACTGAAATATTCCAACTCTTGCATTTCAACGAAAGAAATTCAAAATGAACTTTGAAAAATCAAGAAAATGTAACTGTGACAAGGTAAACCACAACCAAACACTACTGAAATATTCCAACTCTTGCATTTCAACGAAAGAAATTCAAAATGAACTTTGAAAAATCAAGAAAATGTAACTGTGACAAGGTAAACCACAACCAAACACTACTGAAATATTCCAACTCTTGCATTTCAACGAAAGAAATTCAAAATGAACTTTGAAAAATCAAGAAAATGTAACTGTGACAAGGTAAACCACAACCAAACACTACTGAAATATTCCAACTCTTGCATTTCAACGAAAGAAATTCAAAATGAACTTTGAAAAATCAAGAAAATGTAACTGTGACAAGGTAAACCACAACCAAACACTACTGAAATATTCCAACTCTTGCATTTCAACGAAAGAAATTCAAAATGAACTTTGAAAAATCAAGAAAATGTAACTGTGACAAGGTAAACCACAACCAAACACTACTGAAATATTCCAACTCTTGCATTTCAACGAAAGAAATTCAAAATGAACTTTGAAAAATCAAGAAAATGTAACTGTGACAAGGTAAACCACAACCAAACACTACTGAAATATTCCAACTCTTGCATTTCAACGAAAGAAATTCAAAATGAACTTTGAAAAATCAAGAAAATGTAACTGTGACAAGGTAAACCACAACCAAACACTACTGAAATATTCCAACTCTTGCATTTCAACGAAAGAAATTCAAAATGAACTTTGAAAAATCAAGAAAATGTAACTGTGACAAGGTAAACCACAACCAAACACTACTGAAATATTCCAACTCTTGCATTTCAACGAAAGAAATTCAAAATGAACTTTGAAAAATCAAGAAAATGTAACTGTGACAAGGTAAACCACAACCAAACACTACTGAAATATTCCAACTCTTGCATTTCAACGAAAGAAATTCAAAATGAACTTTGAAAAATCAAGAAAATGTAACTGTGACAAGGTAAACCACAACCAAACACTACTGAAATATTCCAACTCTTGCATTTCAACGAAAGAAATTCAAAATGAACTTTGAAAAATCAAGAAAATGTAACTGTGACAAGGTAAACCACAACCAAACACTACTGAAATATTCCAACTCTTGCATTTCAACGAAAGAAATTCAAAATGAACTTTGAAAAATCAAGAAAATGTAACTGTGACAAGGTAAACCACAACCAAACACTACTGAAATATTCCAACTCTTGCATTTCAACGAAAGAAATTCAAAATGAACTTTGAAAAATCAAGAAAATGTAACTGTGACAAGGTAAACCACAACCAAACACTACTGAAATATTCCAACTCTTGCATTTCAACGAAAGAAATTCAAAATGAACTTTGAAAAATCAAGAAAATGTAACTGTGACAAGGTAAACCACAACCAAACACTACTGAAATATTCCAACTCTTGCATTTCAACGAAAGAAATTCAAAATGAACTTTGAAAAATCAAGAAAATGTAACTGTGACAAGGTAAACCACAACCAAACACTACTGAAATATTCCAACTCTTGCATTTCAACGAAAGAAATTCAAAATGAACTTTGAAAAATCAAGAAAATGTAACTGTGACAAGGTAAACCACAACCAAACACTACTGAAATATTCCAACTCTTGCATTTCAACGAAAGAAATTCAAAATGAACTTTGAAAAATCAAGAAAATGTAACTGTGACAAGGTAAACCACAACCAAACACTACTGAAATATTCCAACTCTTGCATTTCAACGAAAGAAATTCAAAATGAACTTTGAAAAATCAAGAAAATGTAACTGTGACAAGGTAAACCACGGTCAAACACTAGTGAAATATTCCAACTGTTGCTTTTCAAAGCAAGAAATTCAAAATGAAATTTGAAAAAACATGAAAATGTAACTGTGACAAGGTAAATCACAACCACACTCTACTGAAAAATTCCAAATATTGAATTTAAACGAAAGAAATTCAAAAGGAACTTTTGAAATATCAAGAAAATGTAGCTGCCCCCAATGTTTTTTGTATGGCTTCCATTGTAACTGAACCCCCGCCTAACTAAACCTCAAGCAAGTGAGCCCTTAGGCATTTGAAACTTTATGCAAGTAAAACCTCTTATACTGAACACATGTATGGCCGAAGCTCTGTACAACTGAACCCCCCTTGAGGATTTAGTTCACACTTTAAGATATCAAAAGTCTGTCTCATCTTTAAAACCTTACAATGCTTTTTGTAGCTGGCTTTTTTTTAAAATTTTGTAAAGAAAATATTTTATTATGTTTAAAATTTCCCCATACTTTATTTTAAAAATCTATTATATTTGTATTCAACCCAATCTAACTAAAACCCTGCGTAACTATAGCCCCTGTAGCTGACTCCCTCGTGCACGTACCCTCCCCAGACCCCTTAGAAGTTCTCGGAAGCGATGGGTCTAATTTGGGGGTTTTGCGTCCCCCCCGTGTTATTGTGTGTATTTGCCATTGAAACTGTATCACCGTGTAAATGAACCCCAAGCAAGTTAATCCTCATGCATCTGAACCGTCGCGTAAGTGAAAGCTCTTTAACTGACCCCCTGTATAACCAAAACCCTGTACAACTGAATCCCCCCAGTTTACAGACGTCTCATGCTACTGAACCCGCTAGCACCTCACCCCCCGGGTACCTGTACCCCCTGGAACTGTCCTCCCTTGCGCGTCCACTCCTCGTGCCCCCTCGGAGGTATCAGATGCTCCTGGGGTAAGTTAACGGTGGTGTGTGCCCCCATGGTGTTGTGTGTGGGTTCCATTGTAATTGACCCGTCATCTAACTGAACATAAAGCAAGTAAATCTTCATGCATTTGAACTTTCATTCAAGTGAGACCTCTTTAACTGAACCTCCGTATGGCCAAAACCCTGTTCCAGTGAGCCCCCCGTGGTTATTTATTTCACACTTTAAAATATAAAAAGTCTGTCTCATCTTTAACTACTTAATCTTTATTGTTAAGTTGGCTTTTTCTTCCAATTTTTTATATAAATTACGTTATGATTTTTTAAATTGTTCCATAATTTAGATGAAACATCATTTATGTTTTTATTCAACCCTCTCTAACTAAAATCCTGTGTAACTGACCGCCATGTTACTGACTCACACTTGCCAGTCAACTCCCCAGGCCCCCCCGGAGGGCTCATAAGCTCCGAGGAGCCGTTGGCGGGCGTGTGTGCCCCTACGTATTGTGCGTGTGGGGGCTCTTGTCCCTGACCCCCCGTGTAAGTTAGCACCAAGCAAGTGAATTCCCGTGCCTCTGATCCTTCGTGCAAGTGATACCACTTTAAATGAACTTCTGTATAACCAAACCCCTGTCCAAATTAATCCACCCCCTGTTTTTATTTATTTTACTATGTAAAAGATCAAAAGTCTGTCTCATCCTTAACTCTTTAATATTTATTTTGAAGTTGGCTTTTTTTTCAAAATTTTTAATGAAAATCTGTTATGAGTTTTAAACTTGATCCTTAATTTAGTTGAAAAATCTTTTATATTTGTTTAATTACATTTCATGAGACTGTAAAGAATGTAGTAAATAATCGAATCGAAACCATAAACGAGCAGAAATTAGCGTAAGTTTGGTGCAAATATTCTCTTTTCATTTGAAAATTTTCTTTAGAAATTTGGAAAAAACCTATCAACGGATGATGTCCTGTAAAACTTGTATTCACCTCCTGGAAAATTCCCTCCCCATGGAAAATTATCCTTGTGGAAAATCCCTTGCAGTGAAATCAAAATTAGATACTTACATGTTACCCCCGACAACACACAAGGAATGAAGTTAAGTTAATCCTAATAGAATATCCTAAAACATTATCAAAATATAATACTTTAGTAGCCAAAATATTCAAACACTCCCAAAAAGAAAGACATAGCCCTAAGAAATACACATGACCCCAAAATCTCCAAAACATCGCTTGCGTCTTATACAGTGCATAACCACCCCACCTCCTCCAATTCGCAAATCCCAGTACTCCTTTTTTGCAAATGTTAATCAAATGTTTCCGATTCGTTGTTAGGTATTTTTCAAATTTATAACAAATTACCTCAGTTAACAGCTCCATTGGGGTTACCTTAACTGTTAATCAGTTTAATCCTTTTTTTCTCCACTGATACAATCAATCACTAATTAATATCATTCATTGTCTAAGTAAATTAAGCTATCTCCTGCCCTACAGAAATGAGGGGAGAAACCAATTTTTTGTCTGCTTTTCAAAATGATCGTATTTGGAAACCTGTCATTTAATACTAAGAAGTAAATTAAGTAACCCCTTTTGCAATAAAAATAGGCTTAACAGTGATTAAATCTCATTGTCGGCAAAAATTCAATCAGATCAGAATTGTTCAAATGGAATATTTTTTCTCAGATTGAGTTGATTTCTATTTCATCGACAAAATATATGAATTCCTTTTATTCAAATCACCTATCAATTCAGATAGCTATGGCTAAGTTTGTTAAAAGACCAGTTATTTTCTTGCGAAAACACACAAAATCAGAAAAATAACTGAGCCCTCCATATAACTGAACCCCTGTATAACCGAAACCCCGTACAACTGAACCCCCTAGGTAACTGAACCCCTGTATAACCGAAACCCTGTACATCTGAACCTCCGTGCTACTCGACCCCGTTTAACTAATCCCCGTGTAACTGAATCGGCATGTAACTGAACCCTCGTGCAACTCAACTCCCTCAAAACACTTTTCAGCCATTTCTTGTTAATTTTTTTTATTTCTAAACTATTTAAAATTGACAGCACTGTGCAAACCAAAACACTTTTCTGTCATTTCTTGTTAAAATTATCCAATCGCTAATTACCCCTTTTTTTCTCCACCTTCAAATGTTCCTTTAGTCATTGCTCAGTTAACACTAAGATGTAAATTGAGTAATCCTCTCGCAATAAAAAACCAAACCAGATTATACCCGCTTAACCAGATCAAAAATGACGGTCACACTAGTTTGATTAGGATTTGGAATTTCATTTCTACATTCACGGGTTTCTGCAAAGTTCTATGGAATTATTTTAAAAAATACCAGTTTAAAAAAAAAAAATAAATAAAAATTTAATCATGTGTTTGATCTCAAAAAAATCGATTTCAAGATAGAAAACCCGTCTCTTTGAAAGGTGTAATGACCTGTAGAAATCTTTACCTATCAGAAAAACCTGTTTGGTACGGAGGGCTCTTAGAAACGGTACCTAGGACTATACTTATGTATATGCATGCATATATATGTATGTATGGTATGTGCATGCTACTACAACCAGTAGTAGTAGCGCATTTTTTTCATTAAACGAAACACACTCTCAACATAGGTTAGGTTTAAGTATAGGTTTAAGTATTAGGTTAAGTTAAGCTTAAGTATAGCAGGTCTGCAAGCAAAATGTGTTAGCTACAATTATTCTGTATATTATTAAATGAGAATTGTTTGCTAACTTCACGCTTTAAATGTGGCATCATATAAGTATTTTCTTGTATGATATCATGCATAGCATAAATAAGATTGCTGATTTTCCAACGCAACAGTTATTTATACAATATAATTTCTGTTGGAAGGAACAAAAAACGAAAATTTGCGGTTGCAGTCATAGGCAGCGCGATAGCACTGCCTAAGTAAAGAACGATGTGGGCCCATTGTTTTGTTGGTTTTTTTTTTCCTCCATACCCGGGCCCTTTGTATCGAAGGAGTTGTCGTAGAAACTTCGAAAAGGGCTCATTCGATTGGAAATTGGAGTGGCTAGTGCCCTATTTAATAGTCTAAAGTGATTGGAGGTTAACCCCCCCCCCCCACGACCATCATTCTTCCAAACACACCCAATCAAAATTTTGAAGCCATTTTGTTCAGCGTAGTTGATTTCCAGATAAAAAATATATTTTTGATGAGGACACTCCCCCACAACCCTTGCAGCAAAAGTTTTAAGTTACACCCCTAGGGCATATAAGAACGATGTTGGCACAATGTATCATTTACTATTTTTTTTTCCTTTAGAGTAGGGCACTTCATATGGAAGGGGTCGTCGTAGAAACTTCAAAAGGCGCTCATTCAACTGGAAATCGAGAGTTCTAGTGCCCTTTTTAATAATCGAAAGTGATTGGAGGGCAACTGGCCACCCCCCTCCCACGCCCAACATTCCAACAAACACATCCAATCAAAATTTTGAGATAGCTATTTTGTTCAGCGTAGTTGATTTCCAAATAGAAAATATGTTTTTGTGAAGAACACTCCCCCACAACCCTCAGGGCAAGGGTTTTAAGTTATACCCTGGGGGCATATAAGGTTTTTAAAGAAGGCTGTAGAGGTTTCAAGCTCCTATCTGCAAAAATGTGGAATTTTGTTGTTGTTTTTTTGCAAGAGAAAGATCACGGATGCGCATTTAGTTGTTTGTTTGGTGTTTTTTTTTTCAGGGTGATCGTGTCGACCCAGTGATCCTAAAATATCGTGAGAGGGCATTTGCTTGCGCATAGTATTTGTTATTTGGATGTAGGCTAGGCATACATTTTTGGGTAGAGGGGAATTTTCTACTTGAGATTTTTTCCATGGGGGAGATTTTTCATGGGGAGGGAAGTTTCCAGGGAGTGAACTTGCCAGGGGAAATAATATACTGGGGGAATTTGCCAGAACTCTTATACAAAACTCTTTTTTTTTATTTCTTGCCTTCTCTTTTCCATCTTAATTTTACACGTGGAGTGGTTAAGACCAATTGTCCAAGGTCAATTTTCACCGGGGTTGAATTGTCTACAGGAAATTTCCGTGGGCATGGGGTTTCTCCGTAGAGGTGGGGTCGGATTTCCTGGTATGATTTAAAAAACGATCAGAAATTAACTAAAAAAAACAAGTTTTTTCAACTTAAAGTAAGGAGCAACATTAAAACTTAAAACGAAAAGAAATTATTACGTATATAAAGGGGGTTGCCCCCTCCTCAACACCTCGCTCTTTACGCTAAAGTCTGAATTATCTCCCAATTATTTAATAATGACTCCTAAAACACAAAGGCCGTTTAATTAGAACAATAATACGCTTTTTTAAATGTACTAGAAATTTCAGCATAAAGACCGATGCGTTGAGGAGGGGTAACCCCCTTTATATACGTAATAATTTCTGTTCGTTTTAAGCTTTGATGCCATGAATTTTGAAATAGCCATTTTGTTCAGCTTAGTTGATTTCCAGATAAAAATTACGTTTTTGATGAGGACAATCCCCCACAACCCTTGCAGCAAAAGTTTTAAGTTATGCCCCTAGGGCATATGAGAACGATGTTGGCACAATGTATCATATTTTTTTTTCCTTTAGAGTAGGGCACTTCATATGGTAGGCGTCGTCAGAGAAACTTCAAAAGGCGCTCATTCAACTGGAAATCGGGAGTTCTAGTGCCCTTTTTAATAATCGAAAGTGATTGGAGGGAAACCAGCCACCCCCCTCCCACACCCAACATTCCAACAAACACATCCAATCAAAATTTTGAGATAGCTATTTTGTTCAGCATAGTTGATTTCCTAATAGAAAATATTTTTTTTAGAAGAACAGTCCCCCACAACCCTCAGGGCAAGGGTTTTAAGTTATACCCTGGGGGCATATAAGGTTTTTATAGAAGGCGTTGTCGTAGAAACTTAAAAAGAGCTCATTCGATTTGAAATTCAAAGGCCTAGTACTTGTTGTTGTTGTTGTTTAGACCAGAGAACTTCGTATCGAAGGAGTTGTCGTGGGAACTTCAAAAAGGGATCATTCGATTGAAAATGGAAAGGGCTGATGCCTTTTTTAATAGTCGAAAGTGATTGGAGAGCAACTAACCCCCCTCTCACTCCCACCTTTTTCCCAGACACATCCAATCTAAATTTTTAGATAACCATTTTATTCAACATAGTTGAAAGTGATTGGAGAGCGACTACCGCCCCTTTCAAGCCCACCATTTCCGCAAACACATTCAATCAAAATTTTGAGACAACCATTTTGTTTAACGTAGTTGAAAGTTCTGGAAATTCGGTCTTAGAGGATGACAGCCACCCTAACAGCCCTTAGGGTAAGGGTTGTAATTTATGACCTTGGGGCATATAAGGTGTTTATAGAAAGCGTTGTCGCTTCCAAAAGGGCTCATTCGATTGGAAATCGAAAGGCCTAGTGCCCTTTTTAATAGCCAAAAGTAATTGGAAGGCTTGACATTTTTATAGTAAGGATAGAGGTGGGTATAATGTATTATTTTTTGTTGTTGTTGTTGTTTAGACCAGGTCACTTCGTATCGAAGGAGTTGTCGTGGGAGCTTCAAAAATGGATCATTCGATTGAAAATAGAAAGGGCTGATGCCTTTTTTAATAGTCGAAAGTGATTTGAGGGTAACTAACCCCCCTCTCACTCCCACCTTTTCCCCAAACACATCCAATCAAAATTTTTAGATAGCCATTTTATTCAACAAAGTTGAAAGTTTTGGAAATAAGACCTTTATGGATGACAACCCCTCCCCCAATAGCCCTCAGTGAAGGGTTTTAAGTTATGCCCTGGGGGCATATAAAGTTTTTATTGAAAGCGCTGTCGTAAAAACTTTAAATGAGCTCATTCAATTGGGGATTGAAAGGGCTAGTGCCTTTTTTAACAGTTGAAAGTGATTGGATAGCAGCTAACGTCCCTCTCACGCCCACCATTTTCCAAAAGACATCCAGTCAAAATTTTGAGATATCAGTTTTGTTCAACGTAGTTGAACGTTCTGGAAATTACGTCTTTTAGGATGATAACCACCTCAGAGCTCTCAGTGCAAGGGTTATAAGTTATGCCTTGGGGGGCATGTAAGGTTTATATTGAAAGTTGTTGTATAAATCATAGGCACCGCAATCGCGCTGCCTAAGCAAAGAACGGGGACACTCGAGAACAAGACAAGAAACGGGACTAAGTAAAGAGGAGGATACTCCCCCACAAACCTCTGGGCAATTGTTTTAAGTTATACCCTTGGGGCAAGAGCCTTTAGGGCAAGGGTTGTAAGTTATACCCTTGGGGAATATAAGGTTTTTTATAGAAGGCGTTGTCGTAGAAACTTCAAAAAAGGCTCATTCGATTGGAATTCCAAGGGCCAGTGCCCTTTTTAGTAGTCGAAAGTGATTGGAGGGCAACTAACCCACCTCTCACGCCCACCTTTTCCCCAAACACATCTAATCAAAACTTTGAGATAGCCATTTTATTCAACGTAGTTTTAACTTCTGGAAATTAGGTTTTTGAGGATGACAACCCCCCCCCACAGCACTCAGGCCAAGTGTTGTAAATTATGCCCAGGGAGCATGCAAGATTTTTATATAACGTTTTGTCGTAGAAACTTCAAAAAGGGCTCATTCGTTTGGAAATTGAAATGGCTAGTGCCCTCTTTAATATTCGAAAGTAATTGGAAAGCAACTAACACCCCTTCGACGCCCACCAATTCCCCAAACACATCCAATAAAGATTTTGAAATAGCCATTTTGTTCCAGGCTGTTCAAACTTCAGGAAATTATACCTTTGAGCATTAGGGCGTTGCCCTTAGGGCGTTATGCCCTAAGAGCGTATAAGGTTTTTATGGAGATTTTTGTCGTAGAAACTTGAAAAGGGGCTCATTCGATTGGAAACTCAAAGGGTAGTGCCCCTTTTAATAGTCGAAAGTGATTTGAGGGCAACTAACCCCCCTCTCACGCCCATCTTTTTCCTAAAAAACATCCAAACAATATTTTAGATAGCCATTTTATTCAACGTAGATGAAAGTTTTGGAAATTAGGTCTTTAAGGATGACAACCCCCCCCCCCACAGCCCTCAGGGCAAGGGTTGTAAGTTATGCCGTGAGGGTATATAAGGTTTTTTATTGAAAGCGTAAAAACATCAAAAGGGCTCATTCACTTGGATATTGAAAGGGCTAGTGCCTTTTTTAATAGTTGAAAGTGATTGGAGAGCGACTAACGCCCCTCTCACGCCCACCATTTTCCCAAACACATCCAATCGAAATTTTGATCTAACCATTTTGTTGAATGTAGTTGAAAGTTCTTGAAATTAGGTCTTTTAGGATGATAACCCCCTCAGAGCCTTCAGTGCAAGGGTTGTAAGTTATGCCCTGGGGGCATATAAAGTTTATATAGAAAGTAGCTATAGAAATTTCAAAAAGGGTTCATTTGATTAAGAATTGAAATTGCCCTTTTCAATAGTCAAAAGAAATTGGAGAGTAATTTACCCCCTCTTACGGCCACCCTTTCCCCAAAAACATTCAACCAAAGTTTAGAGATAGCCATTATATTCAACATAGTTGGAAATTATGTATTTAAGGATGAAAAACCCCCCAGAGCCCCAAGGGCAAAAGTTGTAAGTTCTGCCCTGAGGGCATATAAGGTTCTTGTAGATAGAGTTGTCGTAAGACTTCAAATGGGGCTCGTTCAATTGGAAATTGAGAGGGCTAGTGCCCTTTGTAATGGTCGAAAGTGATTGGAAGGTAGCTAACCCCCCTCTCACGCCCACAATTCCTCCAAATACTTCCAGTCAACATTTTCAGATAGCCATTTTGTTCAACGTAGTAGAAAGTTCTGGAAATTTGGTCTTTCAGGATGACACCCCCCCCCAACACTCAAGGCAAGTGTTGTAAGTTATCCCCTGGGGGCATATGAGGTGTTTATTGAAAGTGCAGTCCTAGAAACTTCAAAAGGGCTCATTTGATTGGAAATTGAAAGGGCTAGTGCCATTTTTAATAGTTTAAAGTAATTGAAGAGCAACTACCGCCCCTTTCAAGCCCACCATTTCCCCAAAAACATCCAATCAAAATTTTGAGATAGCCATTTTCTTTAACGTTGTTGAAAGTTCTGGAAATTAGGTCTTAGAGGATGACAGCCACCCTAACAGCCCTTAGGGTGAGGGTTGTAATTTATGCCCTGGGGGCATATAAGGTGTTTATAGAAAGCGTTGTCGTTTCCAAAAGGGCTCATTCGATTGGAAATCGAAAGGCCTAGTGCCCTTTTTAATAGTCGAAAGTAATTGGAAGGCTTGAGATTTTTATAGTAAAGATCGAGGTGGGTATAATGTATTATTTTTGTTGTTATTGTTTAGACCACGGCACTTCGTATCGAAGGAGTCGTCGTGGGAACTTCAAAAGAGGATCATTCGATTGAAAATAGAAAGGGCTAATGCCCTTTTTAATAGTCGACAGTGATTTGAGGGCAACTAATCCCCCTTCCACTCTTATCCTCCCACGCCCACCCTCCCATTTGCCCAATATTTTTAAAAACTAAATGTTGCCTTAAGATAAAATAAAAATGCACTGTGATATTGCCAATTCCCAATAAGGCATCTCAGTAGTATCACAAGAACGACTGAGGGTATTATATTCAAACTTTCGGGGCTACTTCTGCTCTTAAAATTTCACCAAATCAAAGTAGCGTAAGTGTATCCAAACTATCAAAGAAAGTAAACAGATTTTCTTCCGAATGGTATCAAGTTTTCTATTTCAGGTCAACGAGAGGAGGTATGAAACTAAATCAAACAGTACTATTTTTGTCCAGATTTTTAAAAGGGTGTATGTTGTTGAAAATTGCTGAAAATTTTTCTCTAGCATACAAATAGCAGGCCGGACTATAAAGTCTTAAAAACGAATAGATTTAAAGTATTATTTTCTGTTTTCCTGAAAAGACTATGTCAATATAAAACGAAAATAAATTAATTTAAAAAACTTTTTCCACAAAATAAGTTTTTCAAAGAAAAGCAAAGAACTCTATTAAACAAAAAATTAGCAAAAATCAAATCAAATAATTTACCAAGCGTGAAACTACCACAAATCAACATCGATAAATAAATCAACCCCAAAACGAACAGAAATTACAATAAATAACCGATTCGAGCTCAAAACGAGCAGAAATTAACATAAGTTGGGCGCAAAACCCCTATGCCTTCCCAAGGCCAGAACAAAATTTGTACTTTACTGAAAAAATACAAATGAATGTGATATTTACATACAAATGATATATTAAATACAAATGAATGTTTAATATACATATACTGATAGTTAGTAATCAAAATATTATTTGATTTATTAAAGTTATAAAAGTAAAAACATGAGTTGGGCAATCTCAGTAAAGGGCAATCTCATTGTGTTCTTTTAAATTGAATATTGCGATTTTTGTTCAAGTATTTTGTTCAAACACAAGTTCTTTTAAAAGATATTCTGACCATGTGCAAATTTTTTCTATTAGGTGTAGTTACGTGAATTTTATGCGAACATAGCGTGACAATATGAAGTAAAATGAAAATTGAAAGTGTCAATTGGGAAAATATTTTCTTGTGTCTTGTTGTTCAGTTTTAGTGCCAGTATTTTATTTTGATGTTCTTATTAACTGTACCTTTGTTTGAGCATAGAAAATCATTTTTTTTTTTGTGAAAAACAGATTTTGAAAACCCGGGGGGAAATCTGTAAACTGCGGTTAAAGTAGGCTTTTCCTGGTTAAATGAATAATCGAATTCTCAAGTTCTGTTATGTTCATTTCCTAGATCACTATATTAATTCTGAGTATTTACTTTAACTCCTCTAAGTTGACAGAGTAAAATAGGACAGTTCTGTCAAATGTCTTGCTGTATATCTGCTTGTTGCACTGAATATAAGCTACCGATTGACATTAGTTGAATCAGTCCTAATTCTGCTTTTGTCCTCGTCGCATGTACATTTACTGTATTATCACATTTAATGTATATATGCCCTAAGGGCATATAAGAACGATGTTGACACAATGTATCATTATTCTTTTTCCTATACAGCAGGGCACTTCGTATCGAAGAAGTTATCATAGAAACTTAAAAAAGGGCTCATTCAATTAGAAATTGGAGTGGCTTTTGCCCTTTTTAACAGTCGAAAGTGATTGTAAGGCAACTAACACCCCTTCCACGCCCACCATTTCCCGAAAAACATCCAATCAACATTTTTAGATAGCCATTTTGTTAACTGTAGTTGATTTGCAAATAGAAATATAGAAATTATTTTTTTGAGGAGGACACTCCCCCACAGCATTCAGGGCAAGGGTTTTAAGTTATGCCCTGGGGGCATATAAGGTTTTTTATAGAAGTCGTTGTCGTAGAAACTTCAAAAAAGGCTCATTCGATTGGAAATTGAAAGTGCTAGTGCCCTTTTGAATAGTTGAAATTGATTGGAGGCTAACTAGCCCCCCCCCCCCACAAACCCATAATTCCCCCAAAAACATCCAATCAAAATGTTGAGATAGCCATTTTGTTCAGCGTAGTTGATTTCCTGATAGAAATTATGTATTTGAGGAGGAAAGTCCCCCACAACCCTCAGGGCAAGGGTTTTAATTTATGCCCTGAAGGCATATAAGAACGATGTTGCCACTATGTATTATTTATTATTTTTTTCTTTAGAGCAGGGCACTTCGTATCGAAGAAGTTGTCGTAGAAACTATGAAAAGGGTTCATTCAATTGGAAATTGGAGTGACTTGTGCCCTTTTTAATAGTCGAAAGTGATTGGAAGGCAACTAACCTCCCTTCCACGCCCACCATTTCCCGAAACACATCCCATCAAAATTTTAGGATTGCCATTTTGTTCAGCGTAGTTGATTTCCAGATAGAAATTATGTTTTTGAGGAGGGCACTCCCCCACAGCCTTCAAGGCATGGGTTGTAAACTATGCCCTGGGGCATATAAGGTTTTTATAGAAGGCGTTGTCGTAGAAACCAAAAGAGGCTCATTCGATTGAAAATTCAAAGGGCTAGTGCCCTTTTTAATAGTCGAAAGTGATTGGAGGGCAACTAGTCCCCCGCCCACGCCCATCATTCCCCCAAACACATCCAATTAAAATTTTTAGATAGCCATTTTGTTCAGCGTAGTTGATTTCCTCATAGTAAATATGTTTTTGAGGAGGAAACTCCCCCCCAACCCTCGGGGTTGGGGTTTTAAGTTATGCCCTGAGGGCATTAAAGAACGATGTTGGCACATTGTATTATTTTTTTCTTGGTCTTAGGCCAGGGCACTTTGTATAGAAGGAGTTGTCCTAGAAACTTCGAAAAGGGCTCATTCAATTGAAAATTGGAGTGGCTAGTGCCCTTTTTAATAGTTGAAAGTGATTGGAGGGCAACTAGCAACTCCCCCACGCCCATCTTTCCCCCAAGCACATTCAATCAAAATTTTCAGATAGTCATTTTGTTCAGCGCAGTTGATTTCTAGATGGAAGTTATATTTTTGAGGAGGTCACTCCCTCAAATCCCTCAGGGCAAGGGTTTTAAGTTATTGTCTGGGGGCATATAAGAACGATGTTGGCACAATTTATTATTTATTATATTTTTCCTTTAGACCAGGGCACTTCGTATCGAAGAAGTTGTCGTAGAAACTTTGAAAAAGGCTCATTCAATTGGAAATTCTAGTGGCTTGTGACACTCCTCCGCAGCCCTCAGGGCAAGGGTTTTAAGTTATGCCCTGGGGGCATATAAGGTTTTTATAGAAGGTGTTGTTCTAAAAACTTCAAAAAAGGCTCGATCGATTGGAAATTCAAAGGGCTAGTGTTCTTTTTAATTGTCCAAAGTGATTGGAGGTTAACTAACCCCCCTCTCACCCCTACCTTTTCCCCAAACACATCCAATCAAATTTTAAGATAGCCATTTTGTTCAATGTAGTTAAAGGTTCCGGAAATTAGGTCTTTGAGGATGACAACCCCCCCCCCCCCCCCGTCCTCAGGGCAAGTGTTGTGAGTTATGGCCTGGGGGTATATAAGGTTTTTATAGAATATATTGTAGTAGAAACTTCAAAAAGGGCTCATTCAATTGGAAATTAAAATGGCTAGTGCCCTTCTTAATAGTCTAAATTGATTGATCCAATCAAAATTTTGAAATAGCCTTTTTGTTCCACGCAGTTTAAAGTTCAGGAAATTATACCTTTGAGCAGGACACTCCCCCACAGCCTTTAGGGCAAGGGTTATAAGCTATGCACAGGGAGCATATAAGTTTTTATTGAAATCTTTGTCCTAGAAACTTGAAAAGGGGCTCATTCGATTGGAAATTCAAATGTCTAGTGCCCTTTTTAATAGTCAAAAGTGATTTGAGATGTGTTTCGGGAAATGGTGGGTGTGAGAGGGGGGTTAATTACTGTGCACTCAATTTCGACTATTAAAAAGGGCAATTTCAATTTCCAATCAAATGAGCCCTTTTTTAAATTTATACAACAACTTTATATATAACCTTTTATACCCCAGGGAATAACTTACAACCCTTAAATTGAGGGCTTTGACGGGGTTATCATCCTAAAATACCCAATTTCCAGAACTTTCGACTACGTTGAACAAAATGGTTATCTCAAAATTTTGATTGGATGTGTTTGGGGAAATAATTGGCTTGAGAGGGGGTTAGTTGCCCTTCAATCACTTTTTGCTATTAAAAGGGCACTATCCCTTTCAATTTCCAATTGAATGAGTCCTTTTTGAAGTTTTTAAATCATCGCTTTCTTTAAAAACCTTATACGCCTCCTCAAAAACTTAATTTCTATATGAAAATCAACAAAGCTGAACAAAATGGCTATCTAGAAATTTTGATTGGATGTGTTTGGGGAAAAGGTGGGCATGAAAGGGGAATTAGTTCCCAAAACCCATTCAATCAAAGTTTAGAAATAGTCATTTTGTTCAACGTAGTTAAAAGTTCTGGAAATTATGTATTTAAGGATGGCAAACCCCCCAGAGCCTCCAGGGCAAAGCTTGTAAGTTATTCCCTGAGGGCATATGAGGTTTTATAATAATAGTTTTATAATAATAATAATAGCCCTCTTTAATAGTTGAAAGGGATTGGAGGGTAATTATCCCCCCGTCTCACGCACCATCCCCCCAAACACATCCAATCAAAATTTTCAGATAGCTATTTTGTTGAAAATTGCAAAAAGTTCTGGAAATTAGGTCTTTAAGGATGACACCCCCCTCCCCCCGCCCTCAGAGCAAGGGTCGCAATAGTAGAAAGCTATTGGATGGCTTGAAATTTTTATAGTAAAGATCGGTGTGGGTATAATGTATTATTTGTTCGTTGTTGTTTAGACTAGGGCACTTGGTATCGAAAGAGTTGTCGTAGGAGCTTCGAAAAGGGCTCATTCAATTAGAAAGAAAGCAAATAGAAAGGGCTGATGCCCTTTTCAATAGTCGAAAGTGATTGGAGGGAAACTAATCCCCCTCCCACGCCCACACTCTAATTTGCCTTTATGTTTAAAAACTAAATGTTGCCTTAATATTAGATCAAAATGCACTGCGTTAATGCTAATTCCCAATAAGGCATCTCAGCAGTATCCCAAGAACGACTGAGGGTATTATGTTCAAACTTTCGGGGATACTTCTACTCTTAAAATTTAACCAAATAAAAATAGTGTAAGTGTATCCAAGCTATCAAAGAAAGTAAACAGATTTTTTTGCGAATGGTATCCAGTTTGCCATTTCAGGTCAACTAGAGGAGATATGAGTAGGGTGTATCTATGGAATTTGCTCGGGTATATAGTAATTCCCATGCTATGATTACCAGACTGGTTATTTGG